>NW_016816812.1:7804-43678 GCF_001698545.2 Rhinopithecus bieti
GGCCGCGCGGGCCGGGCCGCGGGGCCGCCCGTGGGCGCGGAGCCTGGCACGTACGAGTGGGCCCCGCGGAGCCACCCCCCAGGGGATGGGGCGCTTGGAGCTGGCCTGGGCGGGTGGGGCGCCGGGGACCGGGGGGGGGGCACCTGTGCACCTCCGGGATGGCCACGAGGCGTGTCCTACAGCGGATGCTCCGGGGAGGTGTGTTCCGGGGGGCTGTGTTGTGGGGGGCCCTGGCTCGCACACCCACGTTCTGTAAGGGCCAGAAAGAGGAGGCGCCTTCCACTGGGAGAACTAGGGGCCTGTTTGATACCTGGAGGGGCTGTTGGGGGGTCTACGCATTCTGGGGCCGCAAGAGGGGGCTTTGTGCCTGGCGCTGGGGAGGGGTGGTGGAAGCTGCCGTGTGTATTGCATAGGCCACCGTAAGAGAAAGTTGTATATTTCACGGGAGATAGGCCCGGGCTGGTTGTCTGTGGGGGCAGAAAGGGAAAGTGTGTGTTGAAAGCAGGCGGGCGAGGAGGGGCTTGTGCATCCCACAGGGGACAGATGGAGGGGAGTGCGTTCTCTAGGGGCAGGGAGGGGAGGCTGGGCCCTGCTAGAGACAAGGAAAAAGCCTTCTCCAGGGCCAGGGGCTGCTGTAAGCCCGGAGCAGGGAGGAAAAGGGGGTGTGTATTCCTTGGGGTGTGAGGATTCCACTGGAGGCAGAGGAGGGGGTGGGAAGGGAAGAGAGGGTGACCCGAGGGGGTGCTGTGAGGGGACGGGGTGCAGACACCCCTCTGGAGAGGATGAGCAGGGGGTGGGAGTGTTTTCGGTGCAAACACCTGAGGAGGAAGCAGACAAAGGCCTGGAGTGAGAGGGAAGCTGTCCATGCATGGAAAATGGGGCAGAGGAGGGAGGGGCACTCCTCCGGGACCTGAGCAGACATATTAATTGAAAAATTAAAAATTAACTAACATTTGTAGAGGCCTTTATAGTTTTCCTCACTTAAGTCTTGCAACAACCCCGTAAGGTGGATGTTTTTAACTCGATTTGTAAAAGAGGAAACTGAGGCCAAAGTGGGAGCTCAGGGCAGAGCCAGGTCTGGTCCTGGCCTGTCGCCGTCCCTTCACCTGTTGGGTTCGCCACCCTGAAGGCTGGGGCCTGACAGGTGCCTTTGGCCTGGCCCGCAGGCATGGTCACCCAGTAGGGTGTATGGGGCAGATCCCCTGAGCGGGCCTCTTAGCTCCTCTCTGCCCGCAGTTCCAGGGCCTGCAGCTGGAGCGTGAGGCCTGCCTGGCCTCCAACTACGCACTGGCCAAGGAGAACCTGGCCTTGCGGCCCCGCCTGGAGATGGGCCGAGCTGCCCTGGCCATCAAATACCAGGAGCTTCGTGAGGTGGCCGAGAACTGTGCCGACAAGCTGCAACGACTGGGTGAGGGCATGTCTGGGAGAACCGCCTGGGGCTGGTGGGGGCAGCTGGCCATCCGGTGGGTTGGCCTTGGGAAGTGCCAGGCTCTGATGGATGGGACTTGGGCAGACCTGCTCCTGGCCTCCTGGGCAATAGAGTTGAGGAAGTGAGAAGAAATGGGGATTGTTGGGTGGGAGAGAGGGGACCCAGTACCCAGGGTCCCCCTGAGGTGCTGTGGGGGACAAAGCCTCCCCTGTCTCTTTTGCACTAGGAAGAGGGGCAGAACCTTGGTAGGGGCCGTACCCACAAAGCGGTCACATGGGCACGGTACAGATGAGGAAACTGAGGCTCTAGACCAGAGGAAAGGGGAATATAGAATCACATGGGGTCAATGGGAGAGTGCAAGCTCGGGGTCCTGGCCTGTCACTCTGTCCCTCTGTGGCCCTCAGAGGAGAGCATGCATCGCTGGAGTCCCCACTGCGCGCTGGGCTGGCTGCAGGCTGAGCTAGAAGAGGCGGAGCAGGAGGCAGAGGTGAGGGGAGGGGTGGCTGGGGCTGGGGGCCAAGAGGGAGATCCATTCTCCACCACCCCCTGGCTCATTCTTACACCTTAGGCTGGGGAGCCCCTCCTCTGGGAAGCCCACCCTGAATGCCTGGCCCATAGGAGAGCCTAGCATTGCTGTCCGCCAGCACTGGACAGCCAGCAGGGCTCACTTTCCTACCTGTGAATTATTTTTCGGGCTCCCCTGTGACTGGGCCAGGGCAGCGTGGATCTGGGGCTGCAGAGGAGCTGGGGCAGACTTTGTGCTGGGTTGGGAGTGCAGCGCTCAGTGAGCTGAAGGTGGCGGGCCCCCGAAGGACATGTTAAGTCTATACTTCACATGTGTTCCTGCCTCTGCTCCTGCCTCATTGCTGACCCAGGTTTGGTGATGGCATCCTTATTTTTGAAGTTAGGGCTGGGCGCGGTGGCTCACGCCTGTAATCCCAGCACTTTGGGAGACTGAGGTAGGCGGATCACCTAAGGTCAGGAGTTCGAGACCAGCCTGAGCAACATGGCAAAATCCCGTCTCTACTAAAAATACAACAAAAATTAGCTGGGCGTGGTGGTGCATGCCTGTCATCTCAGCTACTTGGGAGGCTGAGGCAAGAGAATTGCTTGAACCCGGGAGGCGGAGGTTACAGTGAGCCTTGATCACGCCACTGCACTCCGGCCTGGGCCACAGTGAGACTGTCTCAGAAAAAAAAAAAAAAAAAGTAGTTAGGAGGACATTTGTCTGCAGTTCACTCAGCAAGTGGTCAGAGGCAGGCCCAGGCTAGAAAGCAGGTGCCCTGTCCCTCAGCTGATGGGTGATCTCCATGGGGAGGGCCTCAGGGTGGGAAGGAGTGAGGACCAGTCTCCAGTCTGTGGTCGTGCCCCTCCCAAGCCCTCCCTTCCCTCCCGGCCCAGGAGCAGATGGAGCAGCTGCTGCTGGGGGAGCAAAGCCTGGAGGCCTTCCTGCCTGCCTTCCAGCGTGGCCGCGCCCTGGCCCACCTGAGGCGGACGCAGGCGGAGAAGCTGCAGGAGCTGCTGCGGCGTCGGGAGCGCTCTGCCCAGCCGGCCCCCACCTCGGCTGCTGATCCCCCCAAATCCTTCCCCGCTGCAGCTGTCCTGCCCACTGGGGCCGCCCGGGGGCCACCAGCAGTACCCCGGAGCCTGCCCCCCTTGGACTCCCGCCCATTACCCCCATTGAAGGGCTCCCCGGGTGCCCCTCGGCCCGGCCCCTCTGCTGAGCCCTCGGCCCTCGCAGCCAGAGCCCCCCCACCGGTAGGATCCAGGGTGTGGCCCCCCAGTGGGGGGGCCTAGACAAACTTGATGCCTGGCTCCTCCTCCTCCCCCACTGCCTGGGTGGGGGGAGGGGCAGGCCCCTCCCCCTGGCCTCAGGCAGGCCCTGGCCCTGGAGGCTGAGCTGGGGAGGAGGGCCCCTGGAAGAGGCCAGAGAGGGGCTGGGGTGGGTGGGCAGGGCTTTATGCCTCTGGCGCTGAAGACACCCTGCCTTTTTTGTTTCCCTGGCCCGGGGCCTCCAGGGTGATGGACCAGCCCCATGAAAGAACTTGACTCACCTACGGGGCGCCTGGGAAGATGCCTGGGTCCCCCAGGGGCCTTGCCAAGGGGACCTGTCGCACCCCACCACTCCACTGGGCTCGCACAACGCCAAGGCCGCCAGGAGTGTTTTACATCATGTCCTGAGCCTACCTTTCCCCCAGATTCTGGGGCCCACGGCCTAGAAGCCAAGTGGTCAGGCCTTGGCTGTGGGGACAGGGACACTGTGGCCCTGGGGCTACTACGTGTCCGCACATGCTCCAGACCCTGGGGCAAGGTAGGCCAGGGGCTTCTGACCTGCGCAGGTGAGAGTGGGCCATCCCCAGGAGAGACCATTCTGTATTTTTCTGTCCCTGTCTCCTTAGAATGGAAGCTTTTTGAGGGCAGGTCCTTGTCTTTGTACGTTCTGTCCCCAGCCCCACCTCTTAGGGGCCGTCAATAAATGTGATGATGAGGATGACGATGCTGCCAGACTCCTCTCTGCTGTTGCAGCCTCCACAGCTCAGCTCCTGTGCTTCCACTTCCTACTTTTGAGATGCTCTCCCCTCCTTTCTGCCCATGCAAAACCCAGCTGTCCAGGTCCAACACCGCTGCTGCCTCTTCCATGAAGCCTTCTCTGATTACCAACCCGTGAGAGCCTTTCCTAAATCTTAACTTCCCAGCACTTCCGGTCAGAAGCGCTCACTGCTCCATCTTGGTTCTCCAGTTGCCTCTCTTGTATGCACCTTCTTTTCCCGGGTTGCCCGTAAGCCCAATCGGGATGGTACCTGGTCTTCTCTGGCCTGCCAAATGACGGTCCCCACGGAGTGATGGAGGGCGTTTTGCAGTACTGATAGCATCTGTCCTCAGCCAGGGGGAACGCTAGGTGCCAGTTTGGATGATGAGTGTGGGACAAGGAGATGGGATATACCCCGAGTCAGCTTAGGTCAAGTCCAATGAGATGCAGTTTGGCAGGGAGGTGTGGAAGTTCTTGCAAACAAAAGGGGACAGTCACAGTGTTGTGTGAAGCCTACAAAGCTAATATGGTCTTGGTCCATGTTAATAAGGACGTAACCATCTGGAAAGAGGGAGGTGTTGGGGTCGCTTTACTTTTCACTTAAGTTTTTTACTGGAAGAGAAGCCCCTCCCCCCACCCGCCCCAAATGGCACCTTTGGAGAA
This sequence comes from Rhinopithecus bieti, assembly GCF_001698545.2. Classification (NCBI taxonomy): domain Eukaryota; kingdom Metazoa; phylum Chordata; class Mammalia; order Primates; family Cercopithecidae; genus Rhinopithecus; species Rhinopithecus bieti. The sequence continues at coordinate 12,427 of NW_016816812.1, forward strand.
ATAAGGATGAGAAAGAACAGTCAGTGAGGTACAGTTGAGGTATCTGTTTGAAATGTGTGTGTGTGGAGCCTTTGAATCTCTAAAGGGTTGGGTCACCTAGAACCAGAGGTCAAAGCCAAGACCTTGTAATCGCCCGCCTCGGCCTCCCAAAGTGCTGGGATTGCAGGCGTAAGCCACCGCGCCCAGCCCGAGGCTCTTAAATTAGGGATGAGGCCAGGTGCGGTGGCTCATGCCTGTAATCCTAGCACTTTGGGAGACCAAGGCGAATGGATCACCTGAAGTCAGTAGTTCAAGACCAGCCTGGCCAACATGGTGAAAACTCATCTCTACCAAAAATAGAAAAATTAGCCAGGCATGGTGGTAGGGACTTGTAATCCCAGCTACTCAGGAGGCTGAGGCAGGAGAATTGCTTGAACCCGGGAGGCAGAGGTTGCAGGGGGTCAAGATCACGCCACTGCACTCCAGCCTGGACAACAAAAGTGAAACTCTGTCCCCCGCCAAAAAAAATGTTAGGGGTGCTCTATGAGATGGATGGTCCTCATCCCTGATGACCTGGGGGCAGCAACTGCTTGATGGGCCTTTTAGAGATGTCGGCTGTCGCTAGAGGGATTGGGCTGTGGGGGCTTTAGAACCTCAGGCCTAGACAGAGTGGCCCGCTAGTATGGGCACAGTTCAAGCACTGGGAGTACCCACTTCAGAACCTCCATCCCACCTTGGTCTTGGTTCTACTCTCTTCACTGCTGGCACTTCCGCTGCTGGAGGCCAACGGACACCAGAACTGCTGAGTTCCTGCTGAGATGACCGAAGACTGAGCAGCCTTGGAAGACCTCTCCCCCGTGCTCTCTTCAGCACAGTCGGGGGCAGGCTGGGCCCCTTTTGCCCTGGCTTCCCGTTCCTGGTGCAAGCTTCCAGGGTGCAAAGCAGTCTATTCCCACGAAAAGTACTCTTGCCCCATTTTCTGAAAATGCATGGGCCTCTGCTGTTTTTTCGTTTTGTTTTGAGATGGAGTTTTGCTCTTGTTGCCCAGGCTGGAGTGCAATGGAGTGATCTCAGCTCACCGCAACCTCCACCTCCCAGATTCAAGCCATTCTCTTGCCTCAGCCTCCCAAGGAGCTGGGATTACAGGCATGTGTCACCAAGCCCGGCTAATTTTGTATTTTTAGTAGAGACGGGGTTTCTCCACATTGGTCAGGCTGGTCTCGAACTCCTGACCTCAGGTGATCCGCCTGCCTTGGCCTCCCAAAGTGCTGGAATTACAGGCGTGAGCCACCGTGCCCGGACTTTTTTTTTTGGCTCTCCTTCATGATGGACATGGGGTAGAGTTTGCAACTGAAAGGGAAAAAGGGGCAAAGGTTGGGCAGGTCTGAGCCTTTCTCCACTATCATGAATTGGGGAGCAGCCTTTAGGAGGCAGCAGCTACCAGGTTGAGCCTCCCATCCCCAGGGCAGGTAAGAAGCAGAGAAAGTTGAGACATGGACAAGAGAGGGACCAGGAAGAAGTGTTACCATGGGAACCAGATGGGGTCCTTCAGAAGGCCTCCCACACACCTCGTCTTGCACAAAGCTGATTCTGCTTTAGAGGGGCAGGCAGTGAGACCCCTCTGTGTTCAGCTTCAGCCTGAAAATGATCGCAGGCAGGTGAGGATGGACACTACCAGAGTGGAGTGGGCCCAGTTCTGGGTGGCCATGGAAAGGCTTCCAGTTGGATGGTTTGAAAAATCATCAACCCCTTTTGCTTGAAGGTACATGGAATGTTCTGGAAGGTTCTGGAAAGTGTAGCACTCTGTGCCCTTCCTTTTGCCTAAAACCTTCTGGAACTTGCTGCTTCCAGATTCTGGGGGCCCCAGGAATGTTCCTGGCTGTGATCTTCTGTGAGAGGGAACAAACTTGAGGGTCTGCATCAGGGGGCTCATGAGAAAGGTCCTACCTATTAGATACCATCTTGCTTTTACAAAACAAAAACAAAGAAGTCTCCAAATAACATTCCCACCCCTTTTAATAAAAACAGAGCTCTCTGTTCCTCAGGAAAGTCTATTATGTATACCTCCTTGTTTGGGAATCACTAGCTTCTGCATTTTCTAACCTTCCCCTCTTGGTTTCCAAATATGAAACATAGTAACATTAAATGTACTTTTCCTTTTTCTAACCAATCAAGGCTCACTGAGCTAAGCAGGCTCCAACCAGTGTGAGCTCAAACCTTCACCACTGAATCATGTAGTCCCTGCAAAGCCATGGCTAAGAGCTTGCCCCTGACCTCCAAGGCTAGAGAATCGAATGGTTTCTAAGAGACCCAGTTGGACTTGCTGCAGGTTTATCTCAGTGTATACAAGGATTTTACACAAAAAACGGAGGGAACTGGTGTTACTGTACCAAAGGGCCTCTGGTCGTGTCTAAGCTTATCATTGCTGTAGACCTCTCCAGAGATTCTCCTTGTCCCACAATGAAAATAAGATTTCACTCAACCTCCCTGCATAAAGTGCAGGCTCTTTGCAGCAACATATGATATAGGAATTTGCAAACTCAAATGCCTACAGGGGCCAGGAAGGTAACACAGAGGTGCAAAGCAGTCCCTTTCCAGGAAGAAACACTCCTGCCCCTATTCTTCTGAAAAATGTATGGTCCCTCTTTACTTTTTTGCTTTCCCTCTGGATGTAGGGTACAGAAATGTTTTTCTGCTATGGGAAAAACGGTGCAAGTGTGTAGATAAAAGGCCTTTTACACTTCACCCTTGTTGGTGGAAGTGCAGCAAACTGGGGCGTGATGTCTCATCTAAATGGACAAAATTTGTTGTCTTTCTTTTGAGACAGGGTCTTACTCTGTCACCTAGGCTGGAATGCAGTGATGTGATCATAACTGACTTGCAATCTCAACCTCCCAGGCTCAAGTCATCCTCCCACCTCAGCTTCCCAAGTAGCTGGGACTACAGGTGAGCGCCACCATGCCTGGCTGATTTTTGTATTTTTTGTAGAGATGGGGTTTTGCCATGCTGCCCGGGCTGGTCCTGAATTCCTGGGCTCAAGGGATCCACCCACCTTGGCCTCCCAAAGTGCTGGGATTACAGGCGTGAGCCACTGTGCCTGGCCTAAAAGGGGAAATGCTACTGAGCTTCCCCCACAGTGCTAATGCAGGTATGTGAACTGAATGGTGGCAGATTTTCTCATTTTTTGAGAGATTAGAAATCTGTTTTTATGGGGGCGGTGGCTCATGCCTATAATCCCAGCAGTTTCGGAGGCCGAGGAGGGTGGATCACTTGAGGTCAGGAGTTCGAGACCCACCTGGCCAACATGGTGAAACCCTGTCTACTAAAAATACAAAAATTAACCAGGCATAGTGGCACGTGCCTGTAGTCCCAGCTACTTGGGAGGTTGAGGCAGGAGAATCATTTGAACCTGGGAGGTGGAGCTTGCAGTGAGCTGAGATTGCACCACTGCACTCCAGCCTGGGCGACAGAGTGAGACTCCGCCTCAGAAAAAAAAGAAAAAAAAAAGAAATCTATTCTTATGCCCAAGTTTTGAATGTTGGGTAAAGTTGTTTTAGGACACTGTGCCAGCCAAATACTATCTGCAAAGTGGCTGTGGCCTGTGAACCCCAAATCCCAGTCTGCTCTTCGTACTCCTCTAACAGGCCTTTCCCGCCGTTTTTTTTTTTTTTTTTTTTTTTTTTTTTGAGGACGGGGAGTCTTGGCTGTGTCGCCCAGGCTGGAGATGCAGTGGCGCAATCTCGGCTCGCTGCAAGCTCTGCCTCCCCAGGTCCCGCCATTCTCCCGCCTCAGCCTCCGAGTAGGCTTGGGACTTACAGGCGGCCCGCACCGCGCCCAGCTAGTTTTTTGGTATTTTTAGTAGAGACGGGTTCACCGTGTTAGCCAGGAGGGTCTCTCTCCTGACCTCGTGATCCGCCCGCCTCGGCCCTCCCAAAGTGGCTGGGATTACAGGCTTGAGCACCGCGCCCAGCCCCGCCGTTTTTTTTTCTGAGATGGAGTCTCCACTCTGTCACCCAGGCTGAAGTCCAGTGTCATGATCTTGCCTCACTGCAGCTCCGCCTTCCTGGGTTCAAGCTTATCCTCCCACCCTGGCCTCCTGAGTAGCTAGATTACGGGTGTGTGCCAACCATGCCTGGCTAATTTTTTTTTTTTGAGATGGAGTCTCGCTCTGTCACCAGGGCTGGCCGTGCGGTGGTGCGAATCTTGGCTCACTGCAAACCTCCATTCCCGGGTTCGAAAGATTCTCCTGCCTCAGCCTCCTGAGTAGCTGGGACTACAGGTACGCACCACCACGCCCAGCTAATGTTTTGTACTTTTAGTAGAGATGGGGTTTCACCATGTTGGCCAGGATGGTCTTGATCTCTTGACTTCGTGATCCACCCACCTCGGCCTCCCAAAGTGCTGGGATTACTGGCGTGAGCCACTGCGTCCAGCCAATGTTTTAAATCTTTTTTTTTTTTTTTTTGAGATGGAGTCTCGCTCTGTCCCCCGGGCTGGAGTGCAGTGGCCAGATCTCAACTCACTGCAAGCTCCGCCTCCCGGGTTCACGCCATTTTCCTGCCTCAGCTTCCCGAGTAGCTGGGACTACAGGCGCCCGCCACCTCGCCCGGCTAGTTTTTTGTATTTTTTTTTAGTAGAGACGGGGTTTCACCGTGTTAGCCAGGATGGTCTCAATCTCCTGACTTCATGATCCACCCGTCTCGGCCTCCCAAAGTGCTGGGATTACAGGCTTGAGCCACCGTGCCCGGCCGGCACCAGTGCCTCTTAAGGCTAGGGTCCTGTCAGTAGTCTTGTGGGGGGGGGTTGACTCTCGCATCCTGCCTTTGTCCCTTCATCATTCACATCCTTAGCCCTGAGAGGGGACTGCCACTTTAGACAAAAGAAGGTATTTCAGGGTCTGGCACAGTGGCTCTTGCCTGTAATCCCAGCACGTTGGGAGGCCAAGGCAGGCAGATCAGTTGAGGTCAGGAGTTCAAGACCAGCTTGGCCAACATGGTGAAACCCTGTCTCTACTATAAACACACAAAAAAATGGTTAGGTGCGGTGGCTCACGTCTGTAATCCCAAAACTAGGAGGCTGAGGTCTCAAAAAAAAAAAAAAAAAAAAAAAGAGGCACTGGTGCCATGGCTAGATCCATAGCGTGGCTGTGACCTCAGGACAGATGGTGAAAGATGAGCTCTCTGCATGCACTGAGCATGTCTGGCATATGCAAGGTCTTGAGATCCAGGCTCAGTTCTCACCATGGTTTGCACACATTAACAGAGGGACACTCAGCTGCTTTGCACAAAACCACGACGGCTGCAAGCTGGACCTGAGAGCTGAGCTGCTGAGGGAAGGCAAGTTGGGTGTTCTCCCATAATTTTGTTTTCTTTTTTTTTTTTTTGAGGCGGAGTTTCGCTCTTGTTGCCCAGGCTGGAGTACAATGGCGCGATCTTGGCTCGCCACAACTTCTGCTTCCCAGGTTCAAGTGATTCTCCTGCCTCAGACTCCCGAGTAGCTGGGATTACAGGCATGCGCCACCATGCCCGGGTAATCCTGTATTTTTTTAAAGTAGAGACGGGGGTTTCTCCATGTTAGTCAGGCTGGTCTCGAACTCCTGACCTCAGGTGATCTGCCCGCCTCGGCCTCCCAAAGTGCTGGGATTACAGAGGTCAGCCACTAAGCCTGGCCTGTTTTTCTTTTTAGAGATGGGGTCTTGCTGTGTTGCCCAGGCTGGAGTGCAGTAGCTATTCACAGACGAGATCTTTACACACTACAGTCTTGGATTCCTGGACTCAAGCGATCCTCCTGCCTCCGCCTCCCAAGTAACTGGGACCACAGGTGCACACCATTGTGCCTGGCTTTCCCTCATGATCTTCCCCATGGGCAGGTGGCAGTGTGTGACTTCATCATGGTGCTGAGGAACTGAAAGGAGGCAAAGGCCAGGACAGGGCCAGCGTTTCTAGTGCACTGAATTCGAGTGTGAACTGAGGTAACACTACCACTTACCAGCCGTCCCTCTCGGCCTGTTTGCACGGGGTCTGGTGACCTTCCAGGAAGCCCAACGGTTTGAAACACAGACCTCTTCCATTTCCAAAAAAGCGAGTGCTGGTGGCCACTCCAAGTCAATCGTGATCCAGTAGGACAGCTCTGTGGCCTAAGGTAAGCTACTCCCAATCAACTTGGCTCGTAAAGAAGTGCACTCAATGAATGAAATGCTGGAACCTCAGAAGGAAGAGGGAGAAACACTACTTCCTCGACACTGGGATCTGTAAAAGGCCATCTCATCCAGCAATAAATAAAGGGCAACAGAGGAGAAAGAACAGTTTGGCTCAGAAGAAATAAAGTCCCAGTCAAGCCCAAAGATGACACCACAACTGCCTAGACATGTGCGCCTTTGGTTCCTGTCTTGTGGCCTGCCTCCCCATTTAGGAAGCACGCCTGCTGCTCACTCGGCCTTGTGCTATACTAGTACCTGATTTGCTTTCTAGGAAACTGATTTGCTTTCCAGGAAACTGATTTGCTTTCTAGGCTCACCAGGCCGAGTATTAAAGGACCAGCCAGTAGGCAGGGCTAGGAGCAAAACTGCAAATTTATTTTTTGGTCAGCCAGCTTTGTGGGGGAGGGGTGAGGTCCCTCGGTCTCCAGCAGGGGAGGCCAAGGGAGTCGCCCGGTGGGGCTCTCGGGCGGAGTTCCTGCAGTCCCGACAGGAGTGGGGGCTGAGGAAGTGCCCGCAGCGCGCCCGCTGGGAGCGGCTTTTATGTCCTGGGCCTGGGAGTGGGAGGGCAGTGGGCGGGACATAGACAGGTGGGGGGCCAGGCGGTAGGCGTGGCTAGGCGGGTTCCAGTTTTTCTCCGTGGGAGGTTGGGTTGCGCCTGGGCAGTCGACCCGTCTTTCCCGGAGGCGGGAAAGTTGACAGTGAAGAACCCGGAACTGCGCCATCTTGCCTCGGTTTGTCCAAACAGCACCCCCTCCCCACCGCACTGAGCACAGCCTGGGCCAGGCTGGGCCCCTTTACCCTACTCTCGCATCCTAGGTCCAAACTTCTAGGGAGTTTTGCTTGTTTGTGAAAAACAAAGAAAATGGACTAAGGCTGGGCATGTCTGAGCCATCCTCCACAACCAGGAATTATGGAATAGCCCCTAGAAGGCAGGGGCTAAGGTCATGGCCGATTTCAGCCTCTGCTTGGCAGGTAGCAGTAGAGAAAGACTGAAGCCAATCCGAGTGGGTGGGGGAGAAACGTGACCATGGAAACCTTTTGGGGGTCCTTCAAAAAGCCTCCCACACATTCCCCTTTCCATGAAGAGCACAGGCTTAGTTTCAGGGCAGGCAGGGAGTGGGGCTCCTCAGAGGTTAGCCCTGGCCTTACAAAACCCTGAGGCGTAAAGGGATGGGCATTTGGGCCGGGTGCGGTGGCTCAAGCCTGTAATCCCAGCACTTTGGGAGGCCCAGACGGGCGGATCACGAGGTCAGGAGATCGAGACCATCCTGGCTAACACAGTGAAACCCCGTCTCTACTAAAAAATACAAAAAACTAGCCGGGTGAGGTGACGGGCGCCTGTACTCCGAGCTACTCGGGAGGCTGAGGCAGGAGAATGGCGTGAACCCGGGAGGCGGAGCTTGCAGTGAGCTGAGATCCGGCCACTGCACTCCAGCCTGGGCGACAGAGCCAGACTCCGTCTCAAAAAAAAAAAAAAAAAAAGGGATGGGCATTATGGCCTGGGCCTTGTTCTGGACCAGGGGGAGAGGCTTAGGGTTGGATGACGGTTTTTATACAATACTTTGGTTAGAGTTTCACGGAATGTCCCAGAAGTTTACCTTAGTCTGGACCCAACCCCGGTCTGAACCTTCTGGACCTTTCTATGTTCCCTAGGTTCTGGGGCTCACAGGGAACGTTCTTGGCTGGGATCCTGACTGAGAAAACAAACTTCAAAGGTCGAGCTCAAGGAGCCCATGCTATTAGACCACTAGTGCTTTACAAATCCACATCAAAACAAGGCCACCTGTTTCACTAGAACAACAAGCCCTTGCCCCACTGTTTCCGTTGTGCCTGCTTTATTGGTTGAGAAGCACTAGTTTCAGAACATTTTGCTAAACTCCACCTGGTGCAGTTTGTTTTTCCAGAAAAAAAGTCTCTGTCCTGTTTTCCAAATATGAAACATAGTAACAATAAATGTTCTTTTAAAAAGTACATATCCCCTCCCCCCAAGTCCAGCTTTTAAAAAGTACATATCCCCTCCCCCCAAGTCCAGCTTTTAAAAAGTACATATCCCCTCCCCCCAAGTCCAGGCTCACTGAGCCAAACAGGTCTGAACCAGATTGGGCTCAAATCTTTTTTTTTTTTTTTTTTAGATAGGGTCTGGCTTTGTCGCCCAGGCTGGAATGCAGTGGCAGGATCGCAGCTCACTGCAACCACGGCCTCCCAGGCTCAAGCCACCCTCCCACTTTAGCCTCCTGAGCAGCTGGGACTACAGGCACTTGCCACACCCGGCTAATTTTCATGATTTTTGTAGAGGTGGGGTTTTGCCGTGTTGCCCAGGCTGGTCTCCAACTCCTGAGGTCAAGAGATCCACCCCCCTCGGCCTCCCAAAGTGTTGTGCCAGGCCCTAGATCTTCACTATTGCATCATATGGTCGCTGCAAAGCCCTGACTAGGAGCATACCCCAACCTCCAAGGCAAGAGACAATCGAATGGTTTTCCTTTTTTTTTTTCCTTTTCCGGAGATTGGCACAACGATGGAATGGTTTTCAAGAGGCCAAGTAGGACCAGCTGTGGGTTTATCCCATTTTACCTGAGGATTTTACACGATACATTGAGTGCAGGAATTGCATGCAATTATTGCACTCGGTAATACACCAAACCACTCCTAGCTTTGTTTAGACCCTAGACTTGGGCCCTCATCCTTCTCATAGACCTCTTGCGAGGATTTTCCCCTTTTACAGATTTACACTCAGTCCGGTGCATAAACACTTGAGCACCTACAATCTCACAGCCAACTCACTGCCGACATCCAGTGACTCACAGTTAAGAGAGCTACAGCAGCAGCTCTGACCAAAGTGATGACCAACTACTTAACATGAATTAGAAAGAGTGGAAAAAACAACACACCTTTAGCCAGCTCTGCGTTAAGAACCAAGTCTCCACCTTAAACACCAAGCCCCCGTCCCTCAGTAGTCCTGTGTACTCCCAAAGCCCCAAAGTTTACCGTAGCCTCAAGCAGCCTCATCTAAAAAATTTAAAAAAGGGCCTGTGATAAGCATTGCAGGTTAAACAGGAACAGGGGACTCAAGCGTGGAGTTTGTCACTCTGTTTCTGGGAAGGGAGGGGCTGCACAGTGTGCAATGAGGCTGGCTGGTAAAGGGAGGACCAGGTGACAGCCACACTGTCCCAAGGATGAACCTGGCCCTGCTAGCATCATGCTATAATCCCTATGGATTAGAACTATGGCTAATAGGCTGGGCGTGGTGGCTCATGCCTGCAATCCCAGCACTTTGGGAGGCCGGGCGGGTAGACAGCCTGAGGTCAGCAGTTCCAGACCAGTCTGGCCAAGATGGTGAAACCCGTATCTACTAAAAATAACAAAAAACTAACCAGGTGTGGTGGCGGGAGCCGGTAATCCCAGCTACACAGTCAGGAGGCTGAGGCAGGACAATCGCTTGAACACGGGAGGTGGAGGTTGCAGTGAGCTAAGATCGCACCACTTCACTCTAGCCTAGGCAACAGAGCACAAGACTCCATCTCAGAAACAAAACAAAACAAAACAGAAACCCCCAAAACTATGGATAATAAAGCATGACAGACCTTAAGATGCCAAATGATTTTCTCCTCTGCTGTCATGCCCACAGAGTAACTTCTCCAAGGTCACACATTAAATACGGGCACAGGAACACTCATTCCTTATGCTCAATGACTTTGTTTTCTCACTCCCACATGCTATCAACAGAAGGGGGAGTGCCCCAGGGGCCTGACCTTAGCTGGAGGAATGGCAGGCTCTCCACTAATCCCATTCTTACCCTGGACCAGGTCTCACCTGCGGCTTGGGGAACTCACAGAAAGACAAGTTTCGTATAACCCCGAACCTTTTCTTTTGGCAGCCAACAACTGGTCACATTGCACATTTCAAGGTTACAGAGGAGGCCCACCGTACACAAGCGGGGCAGGAGCAGATAAATCTTGCTAGGGGCTTTACAATAAAGCTACAGCGAGTGTTCCAGAAGTTGACTACATCTGGAAGCAGGAAGACAAACTCTGGAAGAAGTACCCTAGAGACTCCAGGAATCCCTTAACTCCTGAGCTTTCGGGACTCTTCAGCGTGGGGGCCTTTTTCTTAGACGTCGAGAGACCTCCTTTTCTGGACCATAGTGGAGGGATGTGCAGGTCATCGGCTAAGCTGGGCGGGTGGGGAGGGCAGGGGAGTACAGTTCCTTCGGATCGCAGCAGAGGTTAGACTATCAATGGCCAAGGGTTCAGAGGCAGGAAAAATGACCGTTTTTGGGGGGTTGGCTGGGGACACTCCCCTTCCCTCCTCTCTCCGATTAAATATAAAAGCCAATGATGATGAAGATTGAGAAGACGAGGAAAATGGCAGCCGTGTCTCGGGTCTCTTCCCAGCGGAGGCCTTTCAGGGACGCATGCTCCCGCCTTTTGCGAAGGGCCTCCCGCCGGGCCCTCAGGCGCCGTTCCCGCTCCAGTTGTTCCCCGTAGTGGGCCTGGTAGAAGGCGTCAAAGTTGAACATCGTGCGGTTGGCGCCGGGGGCGGCCCGAGAACCGGCGTAGGTCCGAGAGGTGGGCGGCGAGCCGGGGTCGGGTGCGGGCGTCCTGGAGGGCCGGACGCCGGGTCCGCGCAGGTCCTCGTCGCTGAGGAGGCCGCGATCATACTTACGACGGAGGGTGGCACTGCCCAGCACCACGTAGGCCTGGGAGATGCGCGTGAAGCGCTCGGCAGCCTCCGCGCTCCCAGAGTTGCGGTCCGGGTGGTAGAGAAAGCACTGACGGTAGTAAGCCGCCTTGATTTGGGCCTGCGTGGCTGTGGAGGGGACGCCAAGCAGATCATAGAGCGCCGTGCGCGAGTACGAGCAGTCGCCCTGAGAATAAGTCCTCGTTCCCAGGCCGGGTGTAGAATTTAGTGGAAAGCCACGGGCCTGCAGCAACCTCCACGGTAACAGCCGCGACCACCATCCCCTGCGCATGGCTGCCATCTTGAATTGATTAGGCGGGCGGTGCAAGAGAAACTGGCCAATGAGAGGCGCCGGTTGGTCGCCCTGTAGCCAGTCACGTAAGGGGGCGGGCGAGGAGGGGTGGAGCATGTGTATTACCAAGCGGTCGCCGGGCTGATGACATAAAAGCGGGTTCCGGGAAACGCCACTCGCAGGCGTGCTGCTGAGGCGTGAGAATGGCGTCTCGCCGCCGGCGTCCGGAGCACGGTGGACCACCGGAGCTGGTAAGTTCCAGGGTCTGCGGACACGCCTCTCCTCACTTCTACGGCCACCGCGTCTGAATTCCTCCTCTACCTGCCATTTCTTTTTCTTTTTTTCGCAGTTTTATGATGAGAATGAAGCCCGGAAATACGTTCGCAAGTGAGGGGAGCTCGAGTACTGCGCGGTGTCCGGGGGTCGGGAAGCGGCAAGTTGTCCCGGTTGCTGGCGTTGCCCGGAAAGCCCGCAGAATTTGGGGGTGCGGGGAGGGAAGGACCCGGGTGGGTGTCTTTTCTGTCTTTGGTAAATCAACTTTGCCGACCTCTCTGGGCCTCGGTATCTCAGCGTTGAGATGGGGTGATCGCGCTTGCTTTTCCGTGGGTGGTTTTTCAAGTCGAGTGTGACAACTTGTAAGCATGTGGTAAAAGAGGCGCTGGGCGGTGGGTACGGGCGAGGGGTCAGTCTTGGTGTGGGGAAGGAAGTAATTAATGTCCGTAGGATGCTTATCGTGGCGTCTTGTTTGCCAATAAATCTCCACGACAGCCGTTGGTGTGTTACTGTCTGAATTTCATAGAGGGTGGTTTGTATAAACTAGAGTTGTGGCCAGGTGGGGGTGACTCACGCCTGTAATCTCACCAGTCCCAGCGCTTTGGGAGGCTGAGGCAGGAGGATCGCTTGAGCTTGAGAGTTCGAGACCAGCCTGGGCAACGTAGCGAGCCCCCGTCTCCCCCCAAAAATAAAAAAGTTAGCCGGACGTGGTGGCTCCCCTCGGCCTCTCCAATAGCTGGGACCTCAGGCGCGCGCCACCGCGTGTGGCGTATTTTTTAAATTTTTTGTAGCGACGGGGTCTCGCCGTGTTGCTCAAGGTGGTCCAATCCCAGGGCTCAAGTGATCCTCACGCCTTCGTCTCCCTAACTGTTGGGATTGCAGGCGTGAGCCACCGCACCTCGTCTCTTTAAAAAAAAAAGGGGGGGGGGCGGAGGCGGGCGCGGTGGCTCACGCCTGTAATCCCAACACTTTGGGAGGCCGAGGCGGGCGGATCACCTGAGGTCATGAGTTCGAGACCAGCCTGGCCAACATGGCGAAACCCTAGCTCTACTAAAAATACAAAATTAGTCGGGCGCGATGGCGGGCTTCTGTAATCCCAGCAAGTCGGGAGGCTGCTGCCGCAGGAGAATTCGCCTGAACCCGGGACGGGGAGGTTGCAGTGAGCCGACATCACGGCACTGCACTCCAGCCTGGGCGACAGAGAAAGACTTTTGTCTCAAAAAAAAAAAAAAAAAAAAAAAAAAAAGGGTTTTTTGGGGTTTTCCATTTTTTCCCCTGAGAGACTAGCCCTATTTAACTAAATGGCTATTGGCTGGGCGCGGTGGCTCACGCCTGTAATCCCAGCCCTTTGGGAGGCCGAGGCAGATGGATGACCTGAGGTAGGGAATTCCGAGACCAACCTGGCAAACGTGGTGAAATCCGGTCTCTACTGAAAATACAAAAATTAGCCGGCCTATGGGAGGCTGAGGCAGGAGAATCGCTTGAACCTGAGAGGCAGAGGTTGCAGTGAGCTGCGATGGCACCACTGCACTCCAGCCTTGGCGACAAGAGTGAGACCCTGACTCAGTCAATCAGTAAATAAATAGCTATTGGATACCGTTTCTTTTTTTAGGGACAGGGTCTGTCTGTTGCCCAGGCAGGAGTACCATGGCATGATCCCTGCCGACTGCCGCCTCAAGCCATCCTCCCCAGTTCCGGAACTAGAGGTACACCACCACGCCGGCTGAAATAGCTTGATATTTTTGTGTGAGTGTGCGACAGTCTCATTCTGTCGCCCAGGCTGAAGTGCTGCAGTGGCTGCAACCTCGCCTCCCGGGTAGTTGGGAACTACAGGCGCGCCACTTCATGCCCGGCTAGTTTGTGTAATTTTTTTTGTGTAGAGGGGGTTTTGGCTGTGGTGCCCAAGGATCTGGTAAGTTGCTCACGGGATCCGTCCGCCCTGACCTGCCAAAGTACCGGGATTATAGGCGTGAGCCACCAGGCCCGGTCCTTACTGCTGACTTTTTATGTCGATTATATGTTGAAGTGGTACTTTGAACATACTGGGTTAAAGAAAATATGTTATCAAATATATGGGGTTAAAAATATGACTCCAGTTTCTTTCTGTTTAAGTTTCTTTTTGACTGGCTATTGGGAGGCCATATGTGGCTCATGTTGTGTTTCTCACAGACTGTGCTTCTGTAGGTTTTTGTGCATTATTGATCTTTCTAGATGAGAGAAACTATGGAGAATAATTCTTGCAAAAAATGTTTTCAACAAATGCTAGAGCAGCCCAGCCTAATAGAGTTGCAGATCCCAATGGTTGTTTATTATTAGGAAAGTGATTTGCCTTTTACACATCTGCTTGGCAGCGGTACAATGATAATTTGTTACCACCAAATAACATGGTCCTGAATTACATGGAATTTTGGGGTCACTTTTAAATAGTTGAATTTGTTGATCCCAATTTAGAAGGGGTCAGAAAGGAGTACCTTGGGATGATGGATCCTTTTTTTTTTTTTTTAACTTGTTTTTTTTTTTTTAACTTTTTTTTTTTTTTTTTTTCTGGTCTGGGGAGGTATTCACCCAGAACTCCTTTACCATGTCCACTTGTGTTTCTGCCTTCCCAGCTCACGGATGATTGATATCCAGACCAGGATGGCTGGGCGAGCATTGGAGCTTCTTTATCTGCCAGAGAATAAGCCCTGTTACCTGCTGGATATTGGGTGAGATTCTGGGGCCTGGTTCAGATTGTCTGAGGTGGTGAAGTACCTTTGCAAACTGATCCTGAGTTTATGATCGTGTCTTCCAGCTGTGGCACTGGGCTGAGTGGAAGTTATCTCTCAGATGAAGGGCACTATTGGGTGGGCCTGGATATCAGCCCTGCCATGCTGGGTAAGTATGTCCTGTTTGGCACCAGGGTGGATTACCCTGATGGGTGTAGAGAAGCCACAGGTATTGTCTCTTTCTCTGACTGCCTTTTCTCTAATGTAGATGAGGCTGTGGACCGAGAGATAGAGGGAGACCTACTGCTGGGGGATATGGGCCAGGGCATCCCATTCAAGCCGGGCACATTTGACGGTTGCATCAGGTGAGGGTCTTCACTTCCTGCTTTTATTTATTTAGAGACAGGGTCTCACTCTCACTTAGGCTGTAGTGCAGTGTCTGTGATTACGGCTCATACTGCAGCCTCCACCTCCTGGGTTCAGGTGATCTGCCCCTGAGTAGCTGGGACTACAGGCCCATGCCACCATACCTAGCTAATTTTTTTTTTTTTTCTATTGAGACAGAGTCTTGCTCTGTCACCAGGCTGGAGTGCAGTGGTGCAATCTGGGCTCACTGCAACCTCTGCCTCCCAGGCTCAAGTGATTCTCCTGCCTCAGCCTCCCAAGTAGCTGGGATTACAGGCGCTCACCACTATGCTCGGCTGATTTTGTATTTTCGTGGAGACGGGGGTTTCACCATGTTGGCCAGGCTGGTACTGAACTCCTGACTTCGTGATCCGCCCGCCTCAGCCTCCCAGAGTGCTGGGATTACAGGTGTGAGCCACCGCACATGGCCCAGACTTTCTTTTGTAAACATTTGCTACATGTAAGACATACAAGTTGCTGTGGAGTACGGGGAAATGAAACAGTCTCTGCATTTAAGACTTTCCACAGTTTATTAGGTGCTTTAGGACTTGGACCAGGCAACTGAATATAAGGCCATGAGTGGTGTGTGCTCTAGAGAGTCGTGGGGCTGCCACAGCACAGGAAAGCCTTGGGTGGAGGGGCTGCGCCTTGAAGGCTGGGAGGAATTTGGATAGTCAAGGAGAGGGTTTCCGAGTGAGGGAACAGTGGGCAGAGGCACTGACACTAGTGGGAAAGGGGCCTGAGATGAGAGTGATGAATGAGAGATTCCACAGAAGATGGCGTTGTGTGTGGTTGGTTCCTAGAAGGCACTTAAGTGTGTCCTAAGAAGTTTGGGCTTGATGGCGTAGATGATAGGGAGTTGGCAGGTGACGGGATCAGATGTGTGTTTAAGGAAGGTGATTTTCAGATGGAAGAGGAGAGGGAGTTAGGTGGAAGCATTTGAGCTGGTAGCGCTGAGCATTGGTGGGGGGACGTGAAAGTTGGGAGCGACTGTGGGAGTGGAGGTAGGGCTCTGCATGTGTGTGTACAGCAGAGAGGGAGGGGAAGGGCAGGAAGGAAGACATAGTGACTGCTTGAGGGTTTTTTTAGTTTATTTTTTGAGATGGAGGCTTGCTCTGTTGCCCAGGCTGGAGTGCAGTGGTGCAATCTCATCTTATTGCAAACTCCGCCTCCTGGGTTCAAGTGATTCTTCTGCCTCAGCCTCCTGAGTAGCTGGGATTACAGGCACATGCCACCACACCGAGCTAAGTTTTGTATTTTTAGTAGCAACGGGGTTTCACCGTATTGGTCTGGCTGGCCTCAAACTCCTGACTTCAGGTGATCCACCTGCCTCAGTCTCCCAAAATACTGGGATTACAGGTGTGAGCCACCGTGCTCGGTTGCTTGAGGTTTTAAATCTGGGGGTTGTGAAAACACTTAACAGGTAGAGTGGAAGGGAGTGATTTAAGAGGAAGGGTGATGGGGTGGCTGTGTATGTGTGAATAGTCTAAAGCCTGTTTCCTTGGATTGGAGGAAGGGAACAAGGAGGGGTGTGTGGGCAGACAGTCTTGACATGGAGAAATTTTCAACTCGGGATGCAGATGGAAACAAGGTTGAGGAAAGGTTTCTGGGACTGACTGAGGGACGTGAACGCTGTCCTTCTGTATGTCCTATTTTTCTAGTGTTGTAGAATCATGACCTGCAGTGGACCTGCACTTTTTTCTTTGTCTTTAAATTTTTAAACTTTAAAATACTTTTGAGTAGAGATGGGGTCTTGCTATGTTGTCCAGGTTGGTTTTGAACTCCTGGCCTCAGGCAATTTTGTCTTGGCCTCAGAAAATGCTGGGATTACAGGGCGTGAGCCACTGTACGTGGCCTGAACCTGCACTTTCTAAGAAGGGAAGCTGTGGGAGGAGGGGTTTCTCTTGGAGATCCAAGACGAATGATGTCGAGAAGCTTGAAGCGGTTGGGGGAGCAATGTGGATTGCTCCCTTGCCTGACTAGGTCCGTTCCTTTTTAGCATTTCTGCTGTGCAGTGGCTGTGTAATGCTAACAAGAAGTCTGAAAACCCTGCCAAGCGCCTGTACTGCTTTTTTGCTTCTCTTTTTTCTGTTCTCGTGAGTATAAGGTCTTCTCCCCATCTGGGTTAGCTGCCTGTCCCTCCGTAGCCCTGCAGGTAGAGTGAGGAAATTGAGGTGTCCCATGATGGGAACGCTACTCATATGGGACCGCATGGGGTAGCAGGACCTTACTGTGGTTGCTTCTGTCCAGGTTCTCAGCCTAAAGAAGTTCAAGCTCAGTGGATTGATACACGCTAATCAAACCCAGAAGTCACTGATGGCAAAATCGGAGACCAATTTATTAACTTGTAATAGGGCCTACTTCTGTTGATTGGTATTCCTATGTCTATTACTCTGAGTTGTAGTCAGAAGTTGGTTTGGGGATCAGAAGTTGGTTTGGGGGCATGGACTGAGCAGAGTGAGGACAAGAGATGTCGTGTTGAGACCTATCCAGAGGGGTACCTTCCAAAGTGCCCACATGCTTCTGACTCCTCACTTCTCCCTCCACCTAATGCTGATCCTTTTCGTCGGATGGGGAACAGGATAGTTATTTACCGCAGAGAGAGCCGACATTAGCTTTATCTTGCCTTTTTAACTTACGACGTTAATTTCAGTTGTTCACTAGGATTAGATGATAGTCTGAGATTTTAAGTCCTAAAAATGAGTTATTTTAAATCTTACTTGTTTTTTGAGACAGATTTTTGCTCTGTTGCCTGGGATGGAGTGCAATGGTGTGATCCACTGCACCCTCAAAATCTTGGTCTCAGCTTCTCAAGTAGCTTGGGCTACAGGCACACACCACCATGCCAGGCTAATTTTTTAGTTTCTTTTTTTTTTAGAGATGGTGTCTAGCTATGTTGCCCAGGCTGGTGTTAAACTCCTGGCTTCAAGCAATCCTCCTGCATCAGCCTCCCAAAGTGATGGAATTATAGGTGTAAGCCACTGTGCCAGCTTAAAAATGAGTCCGTTTTGAAGGATCTGAGTGGTTTTTGTCTCCTTAGCCTGGTCCAGCCCATCCTTAGTTTTCCTGGGGTGGACTGCCCCTGCCGATCTGGCCGCTGGTCTTTCCTGGAGTGGACTCCTCCTGCGGATCTGGCCGCTGGTCTTTCCTGGGGTGGACTCCTCCTGCCGATCTGGCCGCTGGTCTTTCCTGGGGTGGACTGCTCCTGCCGATCTGGCCGCTGGTCTTGTGTGTCACATGAGTTTTCCTCCTGGCGTACTGGGTTAATATTGTAGTTCCAAGGGCCTTTATGTTTCCTCTTCTCCCTGCTGGAAGGCTCTTCTCCTCTACCTTTAAACAGCCAGCTCCTCACTCCATTCAAATCTCTGCTCAAGTGTCCATCTGAAATAGAGCTTTTTGGAACCGAAAGTAAACTGAACTGAAAGGAAACTCTTTGTCACTTTGTCCAATTCCTCTTTTTGGAACAAAGAAAGAATTGCTACTGTGAATGAGTTGCCTCCCCTATTAAAATGTGAGCTCCAAAGTTCAGGGTGATCTCTTTTGTTCATGACTATCCCCAGCCCTAACAGCAGTGCCTTATCCATCCATAATGGAAACTCAGGAAATACTCGGTGAATGAAGGAAGGGAGGGTGTCCAGGCCCTAAGCTGATGCGGTCATTTGTAAGACAGTGATGTTCCTGTTTCTTTCAGGTCCGGGGATCCCGAGCTGTCCTGCAGCTATACCCTGAGAACTCAGAGCAGGTGAGTCCCTTGGCTACTGGGTGTGCAGGGGAGAGGGGGGACTCAACAGGTAAGCTGTCCTGGGGAAGCGACAAAGAACTTTATGCAGATTGGCGGGAAAAGGAGAAAACACGCACCCTAGTGTGGCCCCTGATGGCACATTTGATGACCTGATATCCTAAGGGGGTGGCATTTGCGGAGGTGGGGTGGGATGCCTTCTCTTGGCAGATGACATGGTATTATAGATAAGGTGATACGACTGATTTCCATAACCAAATAAGTGAATGCCATTTAGGAAGGGGGAGAGGGCACCGACAGTTGTCTGTTGTGTGATGTATAATTAAGGAATGGCGGAGTAGGATGTAGATGTTGAAAGATAAGTGAAGAGCTGTCCCTGACTAATAACATGAATGAGTCTGGCTTCCAATTGTGGCCATCTCCTTCCTAAACTTGAGTGGAGAGCTGGGTCCCTGTGCTGGAAAGTGAGAATGAGAGGAGTTGCTTTGTTCTGTAATTCTCCTGAGCAAGGTGTGGGCCATGCCTGCACTTTTCTCTACGTGGCTTACAGCGACCTTAAGTTCTCCCAGGCAGGATTCGTCCTGGGGCAGACTGGTTTCTGAAGGAGGGGAGGGAGATAAAGCTGTCTGCTCCTCTCACCTCCGCTGCCTGACCCACTGCCTTTCTTTCTTCAGTTGGAGCTGATCACAACCCAGGCCACAAAGGCGGGCTTCTCCGGTGGCATGGTGGTGGACTACCCTAACAGTGCCAAAGCAAAGAAGTGAGCACTGGGGTCTGGTGTGCTGCCTGGGCTGCAGGAGGGAGGGTAGTGGCATAGCCCTTTCAGGCCACTCAGTGGTGCCGAGGAGTGCTGGGGTGTGGGTCACCAGGGTCCAGGCAGGCGGGGTGGGGAGACGGGGTGGCGAGAACTTGTCTCCCTATGGGGTTTCTCCACCCAGTCCTCACGTTGCACTTTCTCCTTTCAGATTCTACCTCTGCTTGTTTTCTGGGCCTTCGACCTTTATACCAGAGGTGAGGGACACTGGGTTTGCCAGCAGGCCTGTGTCTTGACTTCCAGGCAGTGGGGCTCAGCCTGTAGAGCCTGCTGGGAGAACACTGATGGGGAAGCAGGGCCCAGCCCCAGAGTGCAGAGCCTGGAGTGCTCACGTCCTCTGGAATCCGGAGGCAGAGACCTCTGCTCTTCAGGTCCCAGAAAGGCATGTCGGTTCCTTCTCGTGGGACTGGACCTTGTCCCTGTTGGAAGGGCTCTGGCCTGGGTGCCCGGGCTTCTGGAGTGGGGCAGATGGGTTGAGAACTCTTCACGGTGACCTAAGTGCACTTTGGTTCCTGCAGGGGCTGAGTGAAAATCAGGATGAAGATGAACCCAGGGAGTCTGTGTTCACCAATGAGAGGTAAAGCAACTGCTGAACCCTACCCCGACTGCAGCAGGGGCTGCCATATTTGTTAGACATGGACTTCTCTCCACCCTCACCCAAGCCTCTCAGGTCACATGCAGCAGGGACACCAAGGTGGTGGTAGAAACATCAGGCCCCGTTTGGACTGTGCCTGTTTGGGGCTAGGAGTTTGGGGTCCTGGATGTCTGTGGGCAGCCATGCAGCTTGGAGCTCCCTTTGTGAGCCAACACGTACCCCTTCCTCTTGCCACACCTGGCAGGCTGTCTCCTTCCTTCCTGATGCTGCCCTCCACCTGCATCCGGGACCCTCTCCCTTGGGTGCTGTGGCTCCCCCTTCCCTCCTGCATGCTCATCTTGACTCTCCTGGGTGACTCCGGTCGGCACACAGGCATGCTGCACAAGTTGTCCTTTTCTAGAAAAATTCATGCCTTAATTAACCCCATAACAACTGCTAACCACCCCATTGATGTGCTTGCCTTCATAGCAGGACTCAGACCTGCCTCTTTCTTCTTCCCTCCTGCCATTCTCTCATTCCACTTCTCAGGCTGACAATTATGTCTTACCAAAAATCGTTCTTGTCCAGGCCACCACCAGTTTCCGTCAAGCCACGTCTGGTCACTTCCGACCTTTTTTCTTGTCCTGCCTGCTCAGTAGGGTCGGAGGCAGCAGCGCGCTTCCTCCTTGACACTTCCTTCACTTGGCCTTCCGCCCACTGTCGTGGTTTCCTCAGCCTTCCTGGCTGCTCCTCAGTCCACTGCTGCTTCCTCCTCGAGTCCTGGGCCCAGCCTGGATTGGATCCCTTCTCTCTCTGTGGTGTGTAAATGCCAGCCAGAAGTTCCTGACTCCCAAATGTGTATCTTCATTCTCTGCCACCTGGGGTTTCCCAGTGCCTCCTCAGTGTCCACACCTGGACTTTACACGGGTATCTCAAACAGAACAGCTCTTGGTTTTCATCCCCTAAGTGTTCTTTTTTTTTTTTTTTTCTTTTTTTTGAGACAGGGTCTTGCTCTCTTACCCAGGCTAGGGTGCAGTGGTGGAATCTTAGCTCACTGCAGCCTCACACTCCTGGGCTCAAATGATCCTCCTGCCTCCACCTCCCAGGTAGCGGAGACTACAAGTGCATGCCACCATGCCTGGTTAATTTTTAAAGTTTTTGGTAGAGATGGGGTCTTGCCATGTTTTTCAGGCTAGTCTTGAACTTCTGGCCTCCAGCGAGCCCCCTGTCTCAGCCTCCCAAAGTTCTGGTATGACTGATGTGAGCGTGTGAGCCACCTTGCCTGGCCATCCTCCTTTTTTTTTTTTTGACATGAAGTCTCACTCTGTCATCCGGGCTGGAGTGCTGTGGCTTGATCTCAACTCACTGCAACCTCCGCCTCCCAGGTTCAAGCAATTCTCCTGCCTCAGCCTCCCAAGTAGCTGGGATTGCAGGCGCCCACCATTACACCCAGCTAATTTTTTGTATTTTTGGTAGAGAGGGGGTTTTGCCATGTTGGCCAGGCTGGTCTTGAACTCCTGACCTCGTGATTTGCCTGCCTTGGCCTTCCAAAGTGCTGGGATTACAGGCTTGAGCCACCGCGCCCGGCCCATCCTCCATTCTTTACCATTCTTGATCATTCCTGTCTTTCCCTACATTTCACATCCCGTCAGCCTGTCATTGAGCCCTGCTGTCCGTCCCTCAGTGTGTATCCCCATGCTGGCTCTCCCTGCTTCCAACGAGTCTAATCCAGCAGAGCCTAATCCAGCACTACCCCTAGCCTGGATTGTTGAAACAGCTGCCTACCTTGTCTCCCTGCCTTTGCAGTCTTTGCTTCTTGCAGATTATTTTCTGCATAGCAGCAAGACTGGTCTTTTTCTCTTTTTCTAAAATGTAAGTTGTATCTTGACATTACTCTTTCAGTGTCTTCCTTGCAGTTCCGCTCCCCGCTCAGGTTGATTTTCCTTAATACCCTTCGCTGCTCTGAGTCATACATACCAGTTGACTTGGTTATTATTTGTATCTCCAGCTAGAATGAAAACTTGCTGAGGACTGGTATTGTATCCCTGACGTTGAAAATAGTGTCTTGTTAGTAAAAAGTGCTCAGTATTTTTCTGAATGAATAGTTGATGATAAGGTAGTGAAGAGGGAGGTTGTTTCTGAGTTCCAGTTGACATGAGGGAAAGGTCTTAAGACCTTTAAGACATTTAAGAGGAAAAATGAGCCCCAAATGCACGTGTTGGGAAAGGCCCACAGCTGGGCGCAGCCAGGCATGTTCCTCGCGTCCACCATAGGTTTATGCTGCCTGACCCCCTTGGTCTTTGCTCATTTCCCTTAGCTTCCCTAGTTCATTCCCCGTGGGCAGCTGGGGCCTTCTGGATGACCTCTTCTCTCAGGTGTCCGTCTTGTGCTCCCAGGGTGCACTCGCATCTCCTCCCTCACAGGGGAGGTACACATTGCCTCATCTACTCCATGCATCTTAGGATCCCTTTTGTCCTCACATTGGTGTCTTCAGACGACATGTCCTAAAAGTAAACATGGGTAAGCTGAATGATGTGAGCCTCCATTCCTCAGCTATCTGAAAAGTGGGGGTAGTGCCACCCATCTTGGCAGTGTGTTCAGGGTGCCCAGCACATACCTTGCCATCCCTCGTTCTGTAGGCTCACACTTTCAGTTCCTCAGATGAGGTAGAGAGCAGGGAAGGGCCTCTGTTACTGTCACCTCCGTCTAACCACATTCAGGACACTTGTTTATTTTAAATAAATAGGTGAATTAAGTCTTTTAAGCTTTTACCTAATCAGTCTCCAGGCTTTTTTTGGCCTGTTCCTTCCTTCCTCCTGGCCTCCTCCCTCCCATGCCTCTCATGTGCCTCCTGCAGGGCTGGGCCCCCACTTCTCTTGGGACCTGTGTTTTGGGGCACTCTCTGTCTTCACCTCCTCCCTTTAGCTCCCTTGATGACTTTCCCCTTTGCTGCTTCTCCCATGGCCCACCTGTTGGCCCCTCTTCGCCACTCAGCCCTTGCTTTGTACTCCTTGTAGAACCTTGAGATGATGACTCCTGTGTCCCCAGTCCTGCTCTGCAACTGCTCCTGCTTTGTGCTGGCCCATCAGGCCCAGGCACCCGAATGGCAGCTCGTTGGCTTGCCCTGTCTCTGGTTTCTATGGATGGTCACAGGGGTGTTCGGGGTTACCCCAGCCCTCTTTCCTTCTTCCTTCACACCCCTCAGTCCTTCCTTTTCAGCCCCTTCTTTCCATCCCTGTCTTCCTGCCCCCGAGCTGTGGACCCTAAGCTCCTGCCGTGAACTGTCCACTGTGCTCTTGAAGTTCAGATGATGATGTGTCACTGCATTGGTAGAAAGCGGCCTGCTTACTGCTGCTTAGCTGCTTCCCAAAGAGGGAACAGACTGCTTGCTGGCATTGAGATCTCCATGCCTGGCCCAGCCCTCTCCTCTCCCCACCCAACAACCTCTGTGGCCTGGGTGGATGTTATTGGGAAGGAGGGTGTCCAGAGTGGGGACTTGTGTTGTAGGGAAGGTGGAGCATTTGAGGGAAGGGGCATCTGAGGCCACCAGACTCAGAGGTAAGCTTGCCATGGATTCAAGTGGGGGCCAGCTGGGCAGCCCCATCCATCAGCCATCCACCAGCTCATCGCTGTTTCCACCACAGGGTCCCATTCAGGATGTCGCGGCGGGGAATGGTGAGGAAGAGCCGGGCATGGGTGCTGGAGAAGAAGGAGCGGCACAGGCGCCAGGGCAGGTGAGTGCCAGCCTGGCAGCCAGCTGGCGGTGGGGTGGTGGGGTGCCTTATTGCCACTAGAGCTCCCCTGCATTTGAAGGGTCCAGGCCTGCTTTGATCTTTGTTTTTTCTGGACTGCCTATTCCTTTTGTTGCCAACCAGGAATCAACCTGACCACCCAGTACATCCGGCGCAAAGCGCAAGCCGCTTCTAAGTCGCCACACTGTTCGGATAGGCAACTTTGCCTCTGACTTCTATATTGTTCAGCTGACAAAGTAAAGTATTTTAGAAAAGCGCAAGTTCCTAAAAATTTTTCTTGCATAAAAAAAAAGTACTGCTGGGCGGGTGTGGTGCGCACACCCAACCTGTAATCCCAGCACCTTGGGAGGCTGAGGCGGGAGGATCCATTTGAGGCCAGGAATGTTAACACCTGCCTGGGCAACATAATGAGACGGTCGCGTTCTGGGGGGGGGGGGGGGGAAGCTCTGGAAGCATCTTATTTTTGTTTAAAAGCAAGAAATAAAAATTCCTTTTGTGGAGCTCTGGCATCTCCCAGCTCTGTGATTCTCACCAAACTCCGGTTCCTCCTGGTGGGCTACTGCTTGACTCCCCAGGCAGTAATCAGGTTTAAAAAAACTTCATGTGCATGAAAGCATTCTTTCCATTTGCAAGGAACAGAGTCCTTTAATTTGGGGCTCATACATAACTATACCATAATCACAGCAAGCGAAGTTGGGAAGAGGGCCTGGATAAAATGTGTTTGTGGTGCCTGCTGGCCAATCTCTGGCTTCCCTTCCTGTGAAGGCCTTGCCAGTCCAGTGGCCCCGGCCTGAACTGTGGCACCGAGCTGCTGCATGGTCAGCTGCCGACCAGCCCAGCGCTCAGATGTCTTGGGCTGATCTCTCGGCCGTCACTGGTGGTGGAAAAGGGCGGGTCCTGCTCTGGGGCGGTGTGGGGCTGCCCGGCAGGCTGTGATAGGAGAGGAGGTGGAATGGTTTGCCTGAGCCGTGTGCATGTGGGAAGAGGCAAGATCTTGGGCACTGCACTACAGAGCTGGCTCAGGTGTTCAGCAGCTTAAGACATTAGGCAATTGGTGCAGGGGCCCGAGGGGCCAGGTGTCTGGGAGAGGGGTGAGGCTTGGGGCCTAAGGATCCAAGCCCTGCAGTGGGGTCTCCTGCAGGTGTCAGATTCGAGGCCTCGAGTGTGGCCTCTGGGCCTGTTATCAGGGAGTAAGGCCTGGATGTTCTCCACTGTATGGCGGTAGACAGGTCTGAGGAAATTCAAGGTCCAGGGTGGGGTTGAGGCTGAGTTGGGATCCTCGCCTCTGAGCCCTTCCTCTTAGTGCCACATCCATTCATCCTCAAGTTCTAAGACTGTGACACTGCAGATGGCAAGAAGTCTAGAGCAGCCAGGCCAGGCATAACCTGTGGTCCCAGCTCCGTGGGAGGCTGAGGTGGGAGGCCAGCTTGGGCAACAGTGAGGACCCTCCTAAGGTTTTCCCCCAGGAGACCTGGGGAAGAAACCTAGAACAGAGGCCTGGTACAGATACAAATGTTTATTCTACATAAAAATTTCACAAAATGGGCAGCTGGTTGTACCAAGACCTTTGGTGAAGGGGTTGGGGGAAATCGCTGTTCAAGAAGGCAACACGGACGGTCACAGTCACTGGGCAGGAGTAAAGCCGAGGGAGGGTGGGGCACACGGACACGGCCCCATCCCCTGCTGCATGCACTCGCATGCATCTCCCTGCCTGTCCACGAGGGAGGGGGTGCTGGGGCGGGGGCACATTTCCCATGAGAAGCCCCAAGGTGGTGAGGAGGACGAGGTAGCCCTCCCTGGCTGGCTGCCGAATACTGCATCCGGGACACCTGACACCCACGTGGCACATCGATGGGGGATGGCAAGGGCAGGATGAGACTGCAGGCCTGAAATGACATCTGACTTCCCAGAGCGCAAGACAGCAGGGGCCACCATCCCAAACATGCAATGCTGGCTCGAGGGCCTGACAGCAGCCTGCTCTGCCTCCCTGGCTGCTGGGGTGGCTGGAGATGGGGCACCAACCAGCCCCTTCCAGAGGGACACCTGGGGTCAGGCCCAGCCCAAGGGGTTGCTCCTGGGGCTGGAGGAATGTGGGAAGGGAAGCTGAGGCCCAGGACCCGATGGACTTTGCCCCTAGGCAGGGGAGGGAGCCTGGAGCCATGGCAGCCTGAGTCTCCCTGGCAGTGATCAGCGATTGAGGCTCAGAGCTGGGCTGTCCCTCAGGGCCACCTCTCCCCTAACCTGAAAAGCAGCACCATGTGGCCAGCTGGTCCCCACCCCTCAGGGCTCTGCTTGTGGGGACAGCTGGAGAGGCCAGAGGACAGGGCAGGTCAGTTGGAGGCAAGGTCAGGGTCCCCAGGGAAGAGCAGAACCCAGGCCCACCGAGTTACTGAAGGCAAGGAAGGATGGCCTGTGTCCCCTGGCGGCCCTGCCTGGGTCTGCCCCTCGCTGCGCACACTGCGTCCCACCCCGCTGGCTGCCTCCCTCTGCCTCTTCCATACAGACGCACACAGAGATCATGCACACGACACGGGGCGGGGACGGAGGGCCCATGGCAGAGAAGGGAGCATGGGGGCCAGGAGGGAGGGTGCTCTGAGCCAGAGGCGGGGGTTGGGAGGGCAGCCCAGCCAAGTAGCAGCAGCCAGGGCCTCCTCAGAGTGGCCCACCCGGAGTGGAGTGGCAGTTTGGGCGGCTTCTAGGCGAAGATGCCCCCGACAGTGGAGGCGATGACGATGCCCAGGATCACACAGCAGATGATGATCATGATTTTCTTCTGCGTGGGGAGCGGGCAGGAGAGGCCTCAGACAGTGGTGGTAGCAGGTGGGGTGGGACTATGGCGAAGGCTGAGGGCTGGACAGTCGCCGGGGATCCAAGCAGGGGAAGGTGATGGCCTGGGAGGGGGTGGTCACGGGGAGCTCCCGAGAGCAGGGAGAGAGGTGGGATGGGGAGGGATGTGGGATGTTTGGGGGTCCCTAATGGGTGCTGGGGCATGGGCTTGGGCAGGGCTGGGCTACTGACCCGGCGCGCCTTGCTCTGGTACTTGACGGCTTTCTTGGTGTCAGACACGGCCCTCTCCACGTAGTCTACCGCGTGTTCCACGTTGTACTCGATCCTGTCAATCATCTCCCCCTGTGGGGCCGGGGGCACCCAAGCTCCAGAGGGCCCCCTCCTCAGGGTTGGGTTGGGGCTCGGGGCAGGACTTCAGGAAAGCACCCTGAGGCCAGAGAGAAAAAGGGGGCATGAGGAGGATGGGGTACAGCTTCTCATCTGGCCAGGCACCCTAGGCGGGCTGTTAGAGGGCCAGCAGGCTCCCCAAGGCGGCTCCCACGTCTCCCCGCAGAGCAGCAATCCTGGGGGTGGAGCTGGCCATGCAGTCTCAGCTGAGGGTTGGGGACCATGCAGAGAACACTGTCAGAGAGGTGGCAGTGTCAGGCAGAGGAAGGTGGGAGCAGGAGTGGGTGTGCTAGAGTCTGGGCCTGCCCTGGCCATAGCTCCTGAGGTGGCCACGGGTGAGCCTCCCCACACCCACATCCCCAGGCATGATGGCTCCATCCAGCTCTGTCTGCTGTCTGGGGTCTTCAGTCTTTAAGAACTCGAGGTCAGGAGTTCGAGACCATCCTGGCCAACATGGTGAAACCCTGTCTCTACTAAAAATACAAAAATTAGCTGGGCATGGTGGTATGCGTCTGTAGTCTCAGCTACTCGGGAGGCTGAGGCAGGAGAATCAGTTGAACCCGGGAGGCAGAGGTTGCAGTGAGCCAAAATCCAGTGCACTCCAGCCTGGCAACAGAGCAAGACTCCGTCTCAAACAAAAACAACAAAACAAAACAAAACAAAAAAACAAAAAACCCTGCCCAGCCCCACAGCCCTCTTGAGCCCTGTGATCTGGTCCCATGATACCCCAGAGGCCAGTCTGACCATGACACTGCCCCACAAGACTCCTAGGGCATGTCTCCCTCTCCAAGTCCATCCGTTGCCTTCCCTGGCGTCCACGTCACTGTGGTCTGTTTCTCACCAGATGGCGGCAGCAGCAGCCTCCTGACGGCCTCCCTACTTCCTAACCAAGGTCACATCACTCCCATACTTAAAACATTCCAACCTGGCTGGGTGCTGTGGCTCACATCTATGATCCCAGCACTTTGGGAGGCTGAGGTGGGAGGATCACTTGAGCCCAGGAGTTCCGAGACCAGCCTGGGCAACACAGCAAGATCCCATCTTTTGCTAAAACAAAAAACAAACAACCCAAACCCCCTCCAATCTGGAAGAGACTGCAAATTCCTCAGCACACTGCCTGCCAAGGCCCCGTCCATCTCGTCTCCAGCTTCATCTTGGTTCCAACCACTCCTTGTGCCCCAGCACCATGGACCTCCTTTTTCTGTTCTGAAATAAGTCTGGGTCTTGCTGGGCTTGGGACCTTAGTGTTGCTGGGGCCAGCTCTTCATCTTCCCCTGTGAAGTCTTCACAGCTGGCTCCTTTTCACCGTTTTCTGGCATCAGTTCAAATGCCCCTTCCTGAGAGGCCTTCCTTGACCACTCACTCCAACAAAGGCAGCCACCCCATCGTGGTCACAGTGTTACTCCAAGTGTAACTTTGGAACCATAGTGGCTGCAGCACCACCCTTGAGCTTGTCAGACAGGCATCTTCCCAGGCCTTCACCTCACCTGCCAGACTCTGGGACAGGGACCTGGAAACTTGTAAGTTCTCCAGGTGACTCATTCAAGTTTGAGCCCCACTGAAGAACCTTCCATTTGTTCTTTGGCAGCCCTTTTGCCCAAAAGCCATTCACTCCAGGAAGCAGGTCCCTCAGCTGTCCTGGTCACTGGAGAAATGCATGGCCCACAGTGGCCCCATGAGGAAACAGTAGGGGAATGATAGCTGGCGGGGTGTAGGGGGTGGGGCCATGCAGGGCCTGGGGTCCTTAAAGGTCAAGCAGAGCCATGCAGAGGACAGGGACCTTCGGGTGGGCAGGGTCCTGGTGGCAGTTTCAACAGCAGGTGATTGGTTACCTGAGAACTTGGTCTCTCCCCGGCAGGGCAGCGTGTCGGGCAGAAAGGGTGAGGTTAGTGCAGCCCTGGGTGCTGGTGTGGGCTGGAGTGGAGGGCAGGGGGGCCTGGCGCTCACCTGGCTCTCCACAAGCATGGCCATGTCCATGAACATGTCGTGCAGCTCACGGATGCTGTTCTCCAGCTTGATGATCTCGCTGTGCCGCGTCTCAATTTCGCTCAGTGCCTGCTTCGAGATGCTGGAGTCCATGATGATCTGGGGGTGGGAGCAGGGGGCTGGGACCCAGAGGCTTGCTGAGGGGCAGGGCAGAGGGCCGAGGGGGAGGGCGTTTGGGGTGGGCAGAGCTGCTCCGGAAGGGGACCCGAGGCTTCCTCCCCAGCCACAGCCCTGCCCGCCTTGCTACCTGGCTCTGCCACCTGCTAGCTGTTATGTAATTTCTCTGCGACCCAATCTCCTACCTGTAACCTGGGGCTAGTGACACTCTCCACCTGTGCTGGCCACAGAGCGAGTGCTCAGTGACAGTCCTTACCACCAGCGTTTTGCAGAGCCTAAGTTGACTGCCCCGTGGACCCAGGCCTGGAACCGCCTTTCTCCCGTCCCTTCCCCCCCCCACCCACTGAATGTGACTGCTCCCCCGCTCTCTCCTGGAACTCACAGCCCCAAGCCTGCCTCGAACACCTGTGTGCCACCTCCTTCAGGGAGCACCCCTGCCCGACTTCACGTGAACACAGAGATGGCCAAATGTCCTCCAGGAGGGGAAAAAGGCCCACGGATAAGAGGAGAAGCCCCTGGCGGCCGGCGAAAGGAAGTGGGTACAATTGGGAGGCATCAGGAGACAGGGGTCTTCAGTCTACCTTTGCCACAGACATTTATGTGACCTCAGCCTGGTGTTTTCCCCTCTCTGGGACTCCTCCTTCCTTAAAACCTGCCTTACAAGGGATCTGTGTCCAAATACTGTCCAGACCCTGCACTAGGGGTCATGAACGTGGGGAACATGGTGAGGGGATCATGGCAGGAGGGGTGGGGCCCACACTCACCCCAGAGGCAAAGATGGCGGGGTTCCCACTCTCCAGCATGTCCTCCAGCTCCTCACTGGTCGTGGTCCTGCCGGCTGCAAGCGAGTGGGGTCACACTGAGCCCAGCCCTCGGGGAGTTCAGCAGCAGCATCGGGCCCCGCCCCCTCCAGTCCCAGGCCCGGGCTCCCCCCAGCCCCGAGATCAGCAGCAGCCTCAGGCCCCGCCCCTTCGGCCCTTAACACAGCAGCAGCCTCAGGCCCCCGCCCCTCCAGCCCCTAACTCAGCGGCTGCCTCGGGCCCCACCCCTCCACGCCTCGCCCACTCCAGGTCCCGCCCCCAGCTCACTGATCTCCAGCTGCCTCTGGATACGGCCCTTGCAGCGCTCGCGGTAGTCGGACTGCGTGGCGTTGTACTCCGACATGACCTCCACAAACTTTCTGGACAGCGTGGAGTGCTGGGGGCCCGAGATGGAGGTGCAGGGATCAGGCCCCGCGGGGACCGACCCAGAGTCTCAGGTGCCCGCCCACCCTAGACTCCCGACCGCACCTGTGTCTTCCGGATCCTCAGATCAGCAGAGGAGCGGTTCAGGCCTTCCTCTTGCTCGATGGACTGCTCGATGCCTGGGGGCACAGGTGGGTGCTGAGTCAAAACCAGCCCCCTTTACCCCCGCCCCGGACCCGCACACCTGGCATCTATCCGCCTCCCCACATCTCCTAGGGTATGTGTGTGACCTGTGGCTGGTGGGGTCAGTGCCAGGCACTGATGGAGGAGGGGCCTACAGAGGCCCTTCCAGCTGTGACGCTGTGTGGTATGTGCACGTGTGTAAATGCACACCCACTCCAAGCCGTGTGTGTGTGTGAGGTCTGGCAGCTCCTGCCACTCTGGCCTGGGTACTGCTCCCTTTCTGCTCAGAGAGGCTGTGTACGAGGGGCCGTGCCCACAGCGGGGAGAGCCAGGGGGCCCCTGCTGCAGGGCATGTGGCCCCGAGGCCTTGGCACTCACGGGGTGTACGTGTCTGTTCACCCAGCATACAGGGCTTCTGCATGAGACCAGGAAGTGCTGGCCACTTCTTTAACCCTCTTTAGCAGAGGTGAGGGGCAGTGCCCATCCAGAGTGGAGCCCTCCCTCGACAAAGCCTCGGGCGGGTGTGTCCCTGGGCCCAACTCAGAGCCTGGCACCAACGGGCCTTGCCAAGTAGCTGTTGAGTGAATGGGCACATGACGCCACCCTCAGAAAGGAAAGCAAGATCCGGCGCACCCCCTCAGGGTGAGCAAAACCCCATGGGCTCCCCAGAGGAAGCAGGCCTAGAATGCCCCCCACCCACCCCCAGACAAGCCTGACTCACTCTTTAACTTGGAACGAACTTTGTTTGCTGTCTTCTTTATGTCGGACATGAGTTCTTCCAGCTCCTCCTTCGTCTCTGGGGAGGTAGAAAGGGTGGGGGTGGCCCCCTAGGCTCCGCCGGGGACTGATGTGCAGACTCAGCCTCCAGCACAGGAGCCCCAGTGGGGGCTCTGGGTAGATCCCAGTTCTCCCCTGCTCCCCTGGCTAAGGCTCTGCCTGCCCCCTCCCTAATTCTGGGCCAGGGATGCACCAGCTGCAACCTCACCCCCTCTTGTGCTGTCTTCGGAGGAGCCTCCCTTCCTCCTTTGCCGGCGCCCCCACCCCCTGGAGATAACAGATGGGTCTAAATTTAAGGCAGAAATAATTGTGGAGCAGCTGGCGATGCTGGAGTTGGCACCGGGAACAGTGACTTGATGCTTGCTGGAGTTGAAGGTGGGGGGGGGGGGGGGGGGGGGGCCCCGGGGGGCTCACCTGGTGTT
>NW_016816812.1:43950-60022 GCF_001698545.2 Rhinopithecus bieti
GGGGGGGGGGGGGGTGCAGGCTCACCTGGTGTTACCTGGTGGCTCAGGAGGGTAGGCAGCCAGCCAGGGGGCTGACAGGGGACCATCCCGCACTCCCTGAGTCGCAGGCTCAAACACTCTGGGTGGGGCAGACCTTGCTGTTCCCACAAAGCTGTGCCTCCCGGGGTGCTAAGTGCCCGGCGGATGGAAGGGGGCAAGGGGTGGATGGCCTGGGTGGGCGCTGATGTGGGCCCTGAGGTCCAAAGAGGTGGGCATAGTCGGCCCTGGCCGTGGCAGGTAGCTGGGGCCCTGGTGAAATTGGAGGAGGGTGGTGGCATAGTGTTTTGTGACCCTTGTTCCAACTAGAACCATCTTCCTAAAGCTGGCAGAGGCCATGGGGGTGCCCAGCTTGCCCCCCTGCCTGAGAGGAGCTGGCTGGAAAAGTGGGGCAAGACAGCTGCCTCCCCTGGGGGTGCTCCTGGCAACACCCCAGTCTCAGGACACCCCCAGGACTCCGCCCCGGGAGAAGCTGGGACTAAGCTCTGGCTGTCACCTTCCCACCCGCCCCTCTGCTTGCCTCTGGGGCTGGGGTTTGTCCTAGAGGGGACAGGGAGGGGTATCGAGAGTGGCTATCAGGAAGGCCCCGGATGGGGTCACCTCCCAAGTGGAATGCGGTGGGGTGGAGCGGGGAAGTGGGGGTTCCGAGGCGCGGAGGAGGGCGCCTCATCCGTAGGAACAAAGGAAAAGTCGGTTACCAGCTGCTCTGACGTCTCAGCCTCTTTTGCTCAGACCCAAAATAGCCCAGGCCGGATGGCAGCCCCCAGAGGAGGCAGAGCCCGCCTTGCCCGGGAGAGCCCCCCACTCACTGCCATCTTTCCTGGAGACTTCTCCTTAACTCTGTACCGCCTGTGCCCTAGAACCCCCAACATGAGCCCCCTCCCCTTAGCGAGAGCCTGGGACTGCTCAGCTCACGGGTGGTGACTCAGAACCAGTCCCTGTGACTGTGCATGACACCGCAGCGGGAGACGGTGCGGGAGGTGGCCTGCAGGACCCAAGGTGTGGAGCAGACAGCTCTGCTGCCCCATGCCCGCCCCACCTGCCAGCAGCGAGAGGCCTGCTCCCCTGCTCTTTAGAGCCCTCCGCCCACCCCACAAGTCAGCCACCCCCTGACCCTGAGCAGGAACAGCCGACACAGGGACACATGGTGACCCAGATACCACTGGGCGCACAGACATCCATCTCATGCTGCCATCCAACAAATCTCTAGGGCGAGGAGCGCAGCATGGTGAGCCCTGGGCGTCCCTCTCTCCCTCCTGCCCTTCCTGAGGCAGTCCACCCTGCTCCCACCTGACCCATTTTGCCTTCTGAGGGTGGGGCACTGGCTTAGTTGGTGTGGCATTGACCTGGGTTCATGCACAATTTGGGGCTGTGGAAAGATTTACTCTGGGTTCTTGAAGATGCCAGTGGGCTTGGGGGTGAGGGGTCACAGACCAGGAGGCCGTGCTGGAGGCGAGAAGAAAATCTGACCTCGGGCACCTGTGTGGCCAGGGCCTGCCTCCCTCAAACACCTGACGGCTGCATCCCTGGGACTCAGGGTGAGCCCCCCTCCAGGGGAGGGCACCTATGCCATCAGCCTGGCACCTCTCAGTGTAGTAACCAACATCTCAACAGGAACGTGAGGACCGGGTTGGGGGAACCTGTCTGGGGACGGAGTGCAAGCCTGACACACAGGCTCCCAGTGTGGAGGGAGAGGGGTGACTTCCTAGAGCCCTGAGAATGCCCGCCCCGGGGTGCCACGTGGCCAGGTGCCAGGGCTGCCAGCTCCTTCCGGAAGCTCTGCCTGCTTGGCCAGCTTGCCCTCCCACAGCGCTGACGCCTCAGAGCTGCCATCTGCTCCCCTGGGAGGCGAGGGGCGGGGCAGGGCTGGACTGAGAGGCCTTCCTATTGATCAGACAGCTTCCCTCCTTCCCTCCTTCCTTCCCTTGCTCCCAAAAGCCCAGGGCTGCAGCCAGCCCAGTTGCCTTAGAAAAAAGCCAGTTCGGCCGGGTGCAGTGGCTCATGCCTGTAATCCCAGCACTTTGGGAGGCCGAAGCAGGCGGATCACGAGGTCAGGAGATCAAGACCGTCTTGGCCAACATGGGGAAACCCCATCTATACTAAAATAGAAAAATTAGCCCGGTGTGGTGGTGTGTGCCTGTAATCCCAGCTATTTGGGAGGCTGAGGCAGGGGAATTGCTTGAACCCAGGAGGCAGAGGTTGCAGTGAGCTGAGATCATGCCACTGCACTCCAGTCTGGTGACAGAGTAAGACTCCATCTCAAAAAAAAAAAAAAAAAGTTCACTTGAGAAGGGTGGGGCCGATCGCCTCTCCCATCACCCAGGTCTTCGGGGAGACCTGGTCTGGCCGGCCTGGGATGCTGGGTTCTGACCCCCCAATTCCAGGCCGGGGACAGCTGCATTTCCTAAGGCTTCTCCTGAAATTCTCCTGACCCTGGCCTGCCCAGGCACTCCTACGCCCACCAGCCATGCAGGCTGTTGGGGTCCTGTGAGGCCTCCCTGGCAGCAGCCCCTCCCGGAGGCCTGTGGGGCCTGAAACCTGTCCCCCACCCCATATACTCACTCTCATCGGGGTTGGGGGAGGCCAGGATGGCACTGTGCTTCCGCTTCACCTCCTCCACATTCTCTGCAATCTTGTCAATGAAGCCTCGAATCTCCTCCACCTGCGGACCAAGGCCGGGTGATCAGGAGGAGGAAATGGGGGGAGAAGGCTTCTGGGGCCCAGGTATGGCCCACAGTAAGGCTGTGGTCAGGGCTCAGGGGGAGGACAGGCCAGGCTCTGGGTGCTGGAGTGCAGTGGGGGTGCGTCCTTCCAGACCTGGATGGAGAGGGGTGCGATCGTACATTTAGCTCTGCTCTGAGCTTCCATTTATTCACCCACAAAACGGTTCCTTCGTTGGCACCCTGGAGCTGCTGGGCCAGGTGCAGGTGTGAAAGATCCCTGAACCTGGCTCAGAGGTGAGAGTGGCCCCCCAAGGTCTGCCAGTGTGCGGGAAGGGGGGGGTGTGCTGGCTCCCACCTGTTCAAAGAACTCATCCATGAAGCGGTCTCGGTCCACGGTGACAGTGACATCATCATCATCGTCGCTGTCCTTGGCCTGTGTGGGGTTGTGCACACATGAACGGACGTATGTACAGGACCTACCTCTACACACACAGGTGCCCAGGGTGCAGTGCCAGGGCTCCACCCCTCCCCGTCTCCCTGGGGGCCTCTGGGCAGGGACAAGAACAGGCCTGGCTGTGCCCTCCGCTCCCAGCCACAGTAAGATCTGGCAGACCACTGGGGACCCAGCACAGAGACAGGGACCTTGCCTGGCACACTGGTGTCAAGGCCAAGTCTCAGCCTCCAGGCCAGGGACTTCCTCCCTTGCCTATCCGCCTGCCCCCTCCCTGCAGCTGGGGAGGCAAGCGAGCCTGGGGCCAGCCGCTCTGTCTGGGCCCTCTGGGTCCCCTAGGCCCCTGGGACAGCTGCCTGGAAAGTGCATTCTCTACTCTTTTGGCCCTGTGGTTTACACACACACACACACACACACACACACACACACACACACACATTTTTAGAGTTGAGGTCGTGCTGTGTCACCTAGGCTAGAGTGCAGTGGTGCAATCACAGCTCACTGCAGCCTTGAACACCTGGGCTCAAGCAATCCTCCCACCTCAGCCTCCCGAGTAGCTGGAATTATAGGTGTGTGTGTACAACCACGCCTGGCCCCAGTGGTTTTAATTCAGGTGGAGCCCAGAGGCCCCAAGCTCCCTTTCCAGAGTGGGCCCTGTAAGGGTAGACCTGCCTGCTCTGTCCTAGGCCTGGGTACCCCTAAACCCCAGCCCCGAGGAGGGATGGATCATATCTCTTAGGAATCTCCTGTCTTTTTTTTCTTTTTTTTTTTTGAGACAGAGTCTTGCTCTGTCGCCCAGGCTGGTGTGCAGTGGTGCCACCTCGGCTCACTGTAAGCTCCGTCTCCCAGGTTCACGTCATTGTCCTGCCTCAGCCTCCCGAGTAGCTGGGACTACAGGCACCCGCCACCACGCCCGGCTAATTTTTTGTATTTTTAGTAGAGAAGGCGTTTCACCGTGTTAGCCAGGATGGTCTTGATCTGCTGACCTCTTGATCTGCCTGCCTCAGCCTCCCAAAGTGCTGGGATTACAGGCATGAGCCACTGCGCCCGGCTCCTGTCAGTCTTTTTTTAAAACAGTTTTACATTTAATTTTATTTTGAAGAGACAGGGGCTCACTGTGTTGCCCAGGCTGGTCTTGAACTCCTGGCCTCAAGCGATCCTCCTGCTTCAGCCTTCCAAAGCACTGGGATTGTAGGTGTGAGCCACTGCACTTGGCCTCCCTGTCGATTTTGACATTGGACCTTGGTCTGCCTCCTTCCAGTCCCAGACGTAGGCCCAGCAGGCACAGGAGGCAGTCATGTTGCCACTTGGCTCGGGTCCTGCCTTAGGCCTCAGCCACAGGTGCAGGCCCCACCCCACTGCCCCAGGAGCAGCTGTACAAAAGCCACCCCCATCACGGGGTAGGGGTAATTATACTTCTGACTTCTCGGCATGCCGGGCACAATCATTACTGTCTACCTCACACCGTGAGTCAGCCAGGGTCAGCCCACCCTGCTGGCAAGGCCAGGTCTCTCTCCGCAGCCAAGGCAAGGATATCCGGGATGGCCACCCTGGGGCAGGGACTGAGGTCTCTCAGCCTGGGGCTCAGGGCTTGTTCCCACCTCTTTTTTTTTTTTTTTTTTTTTAGATAGTATTGCTCTGTCACCCAGGCTGGTGCAGTGTCGCGATCTTGGCTCACTGCAATCTCACCTCCTGGGTTCACTCCTGCCTCAGCCTCCCGAGTAGCTAGGATTACAGGTGCACGCCACCATGCCTAGCTAATTTTTGTATTTTTAGTAGAGAACTAAAATACATAAAACATAGGGGTTTCACTATGTTGGCAAGGCTGGTCTCGAACTCCTGACCTCAGGTGATCCACCCACCTTGGCCTCCCAAAGTGCTGGGATTACAGGCGTGAGCCACCGCATCTGGTCTTGTTCCCACCTCATTTCTGAGTGCCTCATGGGAGCGGCCACTGCCTGGCTCTGCCCACCTCGGTGCTCTCTCGTCAGGATGGAGGCAGGCGGAGGTTGAGGGGCTGAGAGAGCTGAGGGGACTCATCAGGCTGGGCCTTGACCCCTCTGGCTCTGTTTACTCTTCTGTGAAATGGGGACAGTGACACCTGGCTGCATGGAGGGAGGGCTGAGAAAGAGTGGGGAAGCAGGGCATGTATGTTTGACTGATGAATGGACTGATTGATTGATTGAGACAGGGTCTCTCTCTGTCACCCAGGCTGGAGTGCAGTGGCATAAACATAACTCACTGCAGCTTCGACCTCCTGGGCTCAAGAGATCCTTTCACCTCAGCCTCCCAGGCTGCTGGGACTACAGATGCATGCCACCACACCCAGCTAATTTTTCAATTTTTTTTTTTTTTTTTTGTAGAGACAGGGTCCAACTATGTTGCCCAGTCTGGTCTCGAACTCCTGGGCTCAAGTGATCTTCCCACCTAGGCCTCCCAAAGTGCTGGGAGTACAGGTGTGGGCCACCGCGCCCGGCCTGGGCATGTTCCATGAGGGGCTGTGCCCCTGGGGCTCACAGCTCCCATTACCCCATCAAAGTGGGGACTCCTCGGGAGAGGGGGTAGTTAGGAGCTTTGATAGAGGCGGCTCAGAGGGGCCTCCTCTCTTTAAGATATCACACCACCTCCCCAGCAGCTAAAATAAATCCTCATTCCCACTCCCCACCGAGTGCCTGCAGCTGTCACCAGGTGGCATCCCCTCCCCTACCAAGCTCCCTACAGACACAGAAAATCCAGGAGCCGTTTTTACGCTTTTAGACCGTGACAGGCCTAGGAGTTGAGTCAGAGGAGCCCCCCCCTAGGGAAACTGAGGCAGAGCGCTATCAGGAGGAGCCCAGTTCCTCTTCCTGGGCAGGCTGCCAGGTTGGGAAGCGGCCCCAGGAGCTTCTGCCATCCAGCGTCCTGCCCTCCTGGCCCTGGTGCTCAGAGGATCAGGGTAGATGACAAAGGGTGGATGGAGAATGATCCAGCTCCCTTCCCATGGCCAGAGACAAGCGTCACTACCAGCCCCACCGAACCCGTCCTGCCCTCAGAGACCCCTGGCCTCTGTCTGGTGCCTCTCTTGACCTCAGCTTGCCCATCTGTGTAATGGGGGCAGACTGTCTCCAGGCATCCGGCCAGCTCTGACCTGCTATCTTCTCCAAAGGCTGAAGGCTGGACCAGGAAGCTTCTCTAACAGAAGGGCTGGCAGGGGAGATGCTCATATCCTCCTCTGGACCCTCCGTCTATGAGGGTGGGGTTGGGGAAAGGGAGACCAGGGCCAGGCTCTGAGGGGGGCACCCAGGTCAAGTCTACCCTGGAGGTGGCATTGAGATTAGCCC
The DNA here is from genome assembly GCF_001698545.2 of Rhinopithecus bieti. Classification (NCBI taxonomy): domain Eukaryota; kingdom Metazoa; phylum Chordata; class Mammalia; order Primates; family Cercopithecidae; genus Rhinopithecus; species Rhinopithecus bieti. Next base: position 50,421 of record NW_016816812.1, read on the forward strand.
CAAAGTCAGTGGGAGGGCTGAGGGCCTGACCTCTGAGGCATGGTCAAACCAGCCGCGGCTCGGAGCAAAACTAGAGGGGATGGGCCAAGGGGACCTTTCCTCCCCACATCCTCCGACTTCATTCTTGGGAATTTTCACCGCCAGCTCTGCTCTTTATCCCGCTGCCCTCACCTGGGATCAGACCCCACTCCACCACACCTTCAACCGGTTCCTGGCCCTACCATCCACCCTCTGCCCCCAGGCTTCCCCCAGGTACATCCCTCTGCCCGGGATGCTGATTCCATCAAGGTGACATTCCCCTCTTCCTCGATGCCACCTTCTTCCACAAGCCTCCCTGTCCCCCCAGATCAGTATCTCGCATCTCGTTCTTCCATACACCATTCACATTCCTATCAGAGCCATGAGTGAATACTCTCAGGCCCTAAGGGACCTGAAAAGTCCCCCTGGCTTCAGCTTCCAGCCTCAGCTTGCATACCTCCTGTGACCGTGAGCTCACTAGCTTCCCCAAACAGCTCTACCCATCTCGGGCAGCCCTAACTGTTAGAGTCCTTCTCTTTCCTGTGGTTTGGTTCCAGGCCATAAAGAACCTGTGGGTGCTCTCCCTGGGGTGCCCCTGCTATAGATCTGAAGGTGGCATCCACATCCTCCCTAGATTTTTCTTCTCAAGTATTCCTTCCCTTTCAGATCCTTTCCAGGGACCCCAAATTACAGCCCCTGCCCAAGACTTGTTCCACTGTGCCTCTGTCTCCTGTCGTACAGCACACAGACTGAATCTGCTGCTGACTGTGGTCTGGGCAATGCTAAAGATCTGGCCCATCCCCTCCCTCTTTCTACATGATCTACCTCTATTAATACAGCCAGCGATGAGATAAGTGATCACGTAGCGGTTCCTGTCAAGAAAAGCCCCAAGCCCTTCCCAACCACTATCTGTGGAGTGGATTTGGGGTTCGAGTAAAGGACCTTTTTCCTGTTTCTTCATTTGTTCCAATGCTTATTTCAGTTTGTGGGATTCTGATGGCTCCTGACTCTGTTGCCCCCTGCATCCTCATCCACATCCAAGCCAGAGCCTGGTGGCAACATTCTAGAGATGTCCTCCAAATTAACTCTGGCATGTAATCGGTTCTCATTGGACATGGAATAAACTGATAAGGATGCGGGATGGCAGAGCCCCATTGCCATCCTCACCTCCTCTGTTTCCCAGCCCAGACACACTCTTGACCAAAATGTAACTAGGTGATGTGGCTATCCTGGCATGCTGTCTTCCTGGTGTCTTGGGCTGGCCAGGGTGAGCACTGTATACATAAAGCATCCAGGCATGATGGCTCACACCGGTAATCTCAGCAGTTTGGGAGGCCGAGGTGGAAGGATTACTTGAGTTCAGGAGTTTGAGACCAGCCACGGCAACATAGCGAGACCCCATCTCTACCAAAAAATACAAAAATTAGCTGGGCGTGGTGCCATGCATCTGTAATCACAACTACTCAGGAGGCTGAGGTGGGAGGACTGCTTGAGCCCTGGAGGTCGAGGTTGCAGTGAGCTATGATTGTGCCATTGCACTCCAGCCTAGGTGACAGAGCAAGACCCTGTCTTAAAAAAAAAAAAGGCGGACACCTAGATTTCTGTGGAATAATTAGGGCCCAGCTCCCTTGGGGATCTACCAGTGTGTTCTGAGTGGCAGTTACAGCTCTGGAGAGGGGGCTGGATTGGAGTTGGGGACTTGGAACCCTCCGCTGTGCAGGTGGCAGCTGGAACTGTGGGGCACAAACGCAAAGGCCCAAGTGTCTTACGGACGGATGTGCCCAGATATCATACGGGCACCTTGCCTGCCTCCTAGCCAAAACCAGGCTCCACCTGTTTTGCCAGAGTCCCCTCCTCCGAACTGCCTAGCGCAGAACTCCAAGGTGCTCCAGGGCCCCCAAGCTGGAAACCTAGGACATCTGCCATCTTCCTCCTCTTCTCCCATCCAACCAACATCCAATTTATCCTGGCACTTTTTTTTTTCTTATTTATTATTATTTTTTTTGACACAGAATCTCACTCTGTTGCCCAGGCTGCAATGCAGTAGCGCAATCTCGGCTCACTGCAACCTCTGCCTCTCAGGTTCAAGCGATTCTCCTGCCTCAGCCTCCCAAGTAGCTGGGATTACAGGCACCTGCACCACACCCAGCTAGTTTTTGTATTTTTAGTAGAGATGGGGTTTCAGTATGTTGGCTAGGCTGGTCTTGAATTCCTAACCTCAGTTGGTCTGCCTCCCTCGGCCTCCCAAAGTGCTAGGATTACAGGCGTGAGCCACCGTGCCCGGCCCTTATTTTTTTTTTTGAGACAGGATCTCGCTTTGTTGTCCAGACTGGAGTGTAGTGGGAAGATCATAGCTCACTGCAGCCTTGATCTCCCAGGCTCAAGCAATCCTCCAGCCTCAGCCTCCAGAGTAGCTGGGACTACAGATGCCTGCCACCACACCTGGCTAATTTTACATTTTTGTAGAGATGGTTGTCTCACTATGTTGCTCAGGCTGGTCTCGAACTCCTGAGCTCAAGCCGTCTTCCCGCCTCAGCCTCCCAAGTAGATGGTACTGCAGGTGTGAGCCCCCAAGCCCAGCTAACATCCTGGTGTTTTTTTGTTCTGCATTCAGCAGTTCTCAAAGCTGGGTGAGCACCAGAATCCTTTGGGGGGATTTTAAAAAAAGAAAAAACAAAAACAAACAAACAAAAAACAGCTTCCAGGGACCCATCCCAAAGAGACTGAATCAAAATTTATAGGGGTAGCCGGGTGCAGTGGCTCATGCCTGTAATCCCAGCACTCTGGAAGGCCAAGGTGGGTGGATCACCTGTGGTCAGGAGTTCAAGACCAGCCTGGTCAACATGGCAAAACCCCATTTCTACTAAAAATACAAAAATTAGCCGGGTGTGGTGGTGGTACATGCCTGTAATCCCAGTTACTCGGGAGGGTGAGGCAGGAGAATCACTTGAACCTGGGAGGTGGAGGTTGCAGTGAGCCAAGATCGTACCACTACACTCCAGCTTGGGTGACAGAGCGAGACTCCGTCTCAAAAAAAAACAAAAAACAAAAAAAAAAAAAAACAAAAAAAAATTGGCCAGGTGCAGTGGCTTACACCTGTAATCCCAGCACTTTGGAAGGCTGAGGCAGGCAGATCAGGAGGTCAAGAGATCAAGGCCATCCTGGCCAACATGGGGAAACCCCGTCTCTACTAAAAATACAAAAATTAGCAGGGCATGGTGGCGCGCACCTATAGTCTCAGCTACTCAGGAGGCTGAGGCAGGAGAATCACTTGAACCTGGGAGGTGGAGGCTGCAATGAGCTGAGATCGCGCTACTGCACTCCAGCCTGGCGACAGTGTGAGACTCCGTCTCAAACAAACAAACAAAAAAACAGCAACAAAAAAATCACCACCTCCAACCAGAAAGGCTGGGAGGGAGTGCTTCCTTACCTCCCTACCACGGAGACTGCTAGGAAGACCAGAACTTGCTGGAACCACAGGGGCTGGATGCCCTGAGCTTCCTCTGGCAGAGGCAGGGCAGCCCTGATGGTCTCTCCTAGCAGAGACTCCAGGATTCCAGGACATTTTCCTGGATGCAACAGTCTTGACTCCTCCAAGAGGTGCAGAGGCCAGGCAGCCTCCAGGCCTATCCCAGGGGAGCCATCAGGCCGGCAAGGTTGATTCATCACTGCTAAGCACAGTGGCTGTTGTCTGCCTCAAGCGCTATTTTTTTACCTTCTTCTTTTAAATGACTAATCAAAGTCAATATCACTAGTGCAGAGAGGCCCGGAGCTGAGTCAGGGGTGTGCGAGAGGCCAAGCTGGGTCTCCAGGAAAGACGGCTGTGCAATCTGAGTCTCCTCACCCTGTCCCCAGCCTCCAGGTCTGTGTATACCAGGTCCCCGCCCTGCAGAGTCTGCCCCTTCACAGGGCCCCAGAGCGGCTCAGGGAGGCAGCTTCAGGCCATGGAAGGGGCCAGGCTCTGCCCCACAGGCTGCGTGGCCTCAGATAAACACCTGGCCCTTTCTGGACCTGTTTTCTGACCTGTAAGATAGGAGGTTGAACTACATGGTCCCAGGAAGCCGTTCCATCTGCACCCCAGATGAAAATGTACCCAAATGCATCATTCATGCTGGGAAACCCCTGGGAGGTAATGGAGGAAGGATTGGGGAGCCCTGTCCGACTCCTGTTCTTATACCCTCATGCCTGCCACTCTGCAAGGCAGGTAACACTGGCTCCATTCTGCAGATGAGGAAGTGAGCAGAGGGAGATTAAGGATGAACCTGCCCGGTGTTGCCTCTCAACCGCCAGACTCTTCCCAGCAACGAGAGAGAGAAGGGGAACTGGTGGGCAAAGTAGGGCCCTGGGCCTCCCCATCCAGGCCTGCCTGGTGAGTTGGGCCCCGGTCTAGACCTCAAGGCAACTCAGGGGCCCCAGACACCAGCTGTCAGGACCACCTGCTATTCTCTCCTGGCTGGGCATTCCAACCTCTCTGCCTTCACTAAGCTGTCCCCTCCTTTGGATCACCATTTCTCCTCCTATTCAAATCCAGCTCCTGCTCCTGGGCTATCCCAGGGTCTCTTCTTCCAGGAAGCCTTCCAGCATTGTACTGCTCCAACTCTCCCTCCTTGCTACGTCCTCAGCCTCCTGCAACAGGTCCCATGTGTCTGTCCCACATGACCTGACACATGGACAAACACCGTTCTGGGCCCAGGGAGGGATAGGTCAGCTCTGCAAAGTCCCCAGGAAGAAAATCAGGGAGTCTCTGAGTTGAGGGGAGGAGGCAGCTACAGCCCAAGTAGGGCTCCCTGGGGTGCCCTAACCCAAAACTCTCCCTGGCTGTGTGATCCTGGCCCTGTCTTCGGTCTCTCTTTGCCACCTGTAACCTGCAAATGACCTTTCTGATCTCTGAGGACCTGCAACAGCATTGAGGCCCCTGGCTAGTCCCCAGTGACCCCTTCACTCCCCGTCTGCAGAGGGAGAGGTGGGAGCTGGAGAAGGCTGGAGAAGGCTGGAGAAGGCTGGAGAAGGCTGGAGAAGGCTGGAGAAGGCTGGAGAAGGCTGAAGAAGGCTGGAGAAGGCTGGAGAAGGCTAGAGAAGGCTGGAGGGCTGGGCCGGGCCTGCAGAGTGAGGAAATGCGCCAGCTCCTTCCCCAAGTGTGACTTTTATAAANCTTGAACCTGGGAGGTGGAGGCTGCAATGAGCTGAGATCGCGCTACTGCACTCCAGCCTGGCGACAGTGTGAGACTCCGTCTCAAACAAACAAACAAAAAAACAGCAACAAAAAAATCACCACCTCCAACCAGAAAGGCTGGGAGGGAGTGCTTCCTTACCTCCCTACCACGGAGACTGCTAGGAAGACCAGAACTTGCTGGAACCACAGGGGGCTGGATGCCCTGAGCTTCCTCTGGCAGAGGCAGGGCAGCCCTGATGGTCTCTCCTAGCAGAGACTCCAGGATTCCAGGACATTTTCCTGGATGCAACAGTCTTGACTCCTCCAAGAGGTGCAGAGGCCAGGCAGCCTCCAGGCCTATCCCAGGGGAGCCATCAGGCCGGCAAGGTTGATTCATCACTGCTAAGCACAGTGGCTGTTGTCTGCCTCAAGCGCTATTTTTTTACCTTCTTCTTTTAAATGACTAATCAAAGTCAATATCACTAGTGCAGAGAGGCCCGGAGCTGAGTCAGGGGTGTGCGAGAGGCCAAGCTGGGTCTCCAGGAAAGACGGCTGTGCAATCTGAGTCTCCTCACCCTGTCCCCAGCCTCCAGGTCTGTGTATACCAGGTCCCCGCCCTGCAGAGTCTGCCCCTTCACAGGGCCCCAGAGCGGCTCAGGGAGGCAGCTTCAGGCCATGGAAGGGGCCAGGCTCTGCCCCCACAGGCTGCGTGGCCTCAGATAAACACCTGGCCCTTTCTGGACCTGTTTTCTGACCTGTAAGATAGGAGGTTGAACTACATGGTCCCAGGAAGCCGTTCCATCTGCACCCCAGATGAAAATGTACCCAAATGCATCATTCATGCTGGGAAACCCCTGGGAGGTAATGGAGGAAGGATTGGGGGAGCCCTGTCCGACTCCTGTTCTTATACCCTCATGCCTGCCACTCTGCAAGGCAGGTAACACTGGCTCCATTCTGCAGATGAGGAAGTGAGCAGAGGGAGATTAAGGATGAACCTGCCCGGTGTTGCCTCTCAACCGCCAGACTCTTCCCAGCAACGAGAGAGAGAAGGGGAACTGGTGGGCAAAGTAGGGCCCTGGGCCTCCCCATCCAGGCCTGCCTGGTGAGTTGGGCCCCGGTCTAGACCTCAAGGCAACTCAGGGGGCCCCAGACACCAGCTGTCAGGACCACCTGCTATTCTCTCCTGGCTGGGCATTCCAACCTCTCTGCCTTCACTAAGCTGTCCCCTCCTTTGGATCACCATTTCTCCTCCTATTCAAATCCAGCTCCTGCTCCTGGGCTATCCCAGGGTCTCTTCTTCCAGGAAGCCTTCCAGCATTGTACTGCTCCAACTCTCCCTCCTTGCTACGTCCTCAGCCTCCTGCAACAGGTCCCATGTGTCTGTCCCACATGACCTGACACATGGACAAACACCGTTCTGGGCCCAGGGAGGGATAGGTCAGCTCTGCAAAGTCCCCAGGAAGAAAATCAGGGAGTCTCTGAGTTGAGGGGAGGAGGCAGCTACAGCCCAAGTAGGGCTCCCTGGGGGTGCCCTAACCCAAAACTCTCCCTGGCTGTGTGATCCTGGCCCTGTCTTCGGTCTCTCTTTGCCACCTGTAACCTGCAAATGACCTTTCTGATCTCTGAGGACCTGCAACAGCATTGAGGCCCCCTGGCTAGTCCCCAGTGACCCCCTTCACTCCCCGTCTGCAGAGGGAGAGGTGGGAGCTGGAGAAGGCTGGAGAAGGCTGGAGAAGGCTGGAGAAGGCTGGAGAAGGCTGGAGAAGGCTGGAGAAGGCTGAAGAAGGCTGGAGAAGGCTGGAGAAGGCTAGAGAAGGCTGGAGGGCTGGGCCGGGCCTGCAGAGTGAGGAAATGCGCCAGCTCCTTCCCCAAGTGTGACTTTTATAAATAAGCTCCCTTCGCCTCCTTCCAAATGTGGTGGCGTTGGGTGGGGGAGAAGGAGAAAGAAGAGGGAGGAGGAGGAGGAAGAGGGAGGGAGGGCAGGCTGGGAGCGGTGCACAGCCGCTGTCCCCAGCACCATCTCTGTTCAGCCCAGCCCAGCTGGCCCCAGTCCAGCACAGTCTAGCCCAGTCCAGCCCAGTCCAGCTCAGCCAGTGCTGGCCTCTTCCTTCCTGGGGATTCTGGGCTGAAAATTCTGACTCCTGGGGTTTCAGGTCTCCTACAAATGCGGAGCTGGAGTCAGGAGACCTGTGGTCCTGCCTCTTGCCCGGAGAAACTAAATTCTAGGCTTTGCCATCCCCACTTCACAGATGGGAACCCCAGGTCCAGAGGGAAAGCAGCCCTGTGGGAATGGCGGCCCCACCAAGCCTGACTGTCTCATCCCACCCCGTGTGGGCTCCTGCCAGCCGTCCTCCTGTCTGCTAGAAAGCCCTCCCTGGGCAGGGCCACCCGGCAATGGGTACAGCCTCCCTGGGCTCTGAATGCCTTGTGTGGGGAGGGTGGGGGCGTCTGGAGCGGAAGCCTCAGACCATTCAAACCAAAGCCTGGCTTCACCATCTAATCAGGGGGCGAGGAGATAGTAACAGAGGCAGACATCAGAGCAAAAAGATCTGGGTTCAAACGCTTCACAACCCCAGCTCCACTGGCTGTCCCCCAGTGCCAGCCAGGCCTGAGTCTATCTTCAGGGATGAGGCAAAGCCCTTTTCTACCACCCCTCCCTCTAGCAGGCAAGCCGCGTCTTTGTGCCTCAGTTTCCCCTTCAGCTAGGGGGATGAAGGCTGACATGCCAGAGGCTGTTATCCTATGTAAGGGCCCATGGTTCCCCTGACCACTTGGTTCCCACACATACCCTCGGGTAACCTACCAGGCGCCCAAACATCAGCAAATTACACCACACAGTCATCCATCACCAGGAAAACACTCATTCTGACTCAACGGAGCTCAGGAAACTTGAGGGCAACCACAGGGGCCGCGGGGGAAGTGTTTAGAGCCCATATGCGACTTGAGGGACCATCTTCTTCCTTTGAAACCTCATGGGGTTTACCCCAGGGGCCGGGCGCTGGGCCAGGAATAACAGGTCTGGAGGCAAAGTGTAGGCTGTGGTGCCAGAGCAAGTCAGGGAGATGAAAGCAGGGGAGCCCAGGTCCCGGTTCCAGGATGCCCAGGAGGCAACCATGACATAATGGGGCAGACAGGCTCCAACTCAAGGAGCCTCTGGGTCAAGGAGACAAGCCGTGGGGTCAAACACCCAAAGGACACTTGACATTTTCCACAGGAGGGGACCTTAGGGTTCTAGTTCCTAGCTGAGGGCGCAGGGTTGGGGTGGGGTTGGGGGGCTCCCAGGGATCAGCAGGCAGGGCTCCCAGCCAGGTGACCAGATGACCAGATGAGACTCAATCTAGTCTTGAGCCTTGATCCTCCCCGCCCCACGGGACACACCCAGGGAGGCTTCATTTCCGTCACTGTCCTCCACTCCCTGTCACCATTCTCCTGGGCTCCCCATCCCTAAGGGCAGAGGCCAGGGGAAGGGGACCCACGCAGGCTGCAGGAGTCCCTGGGCTGGGAGAGGGTGAGCTCTGACTCAGAACATTTGTGCATCCTCCTACTTCCCTCAAACCCCGCCCCAGGAGCCACACCCCAGGGGTTTCTGAGATACAGGTGGAAAAATAGATTCAAGTCTCAAGGAACCCTGAAGGGTCTGAAACGCCAGCCAGGGCTGCCCGGAAGCCCGAAGGTGGACAGGTGGACCGGGGGCGGGTGTGACCGCCCCCCACCCCCAAACCTGGGGCGGGCAGTGGATCCCTACCGCGACCTAGCGGAGGGGGAGCCACAGGTGATGGGAGCCACAGGTGACCAGGGCGGCACGAGGAGGCCGCCCCCACCTAACTGCCAGGTTTCCGCAGCGCGCCCCGCAGCGGGGCCCCGCTCAGGGGACCGGCCCCGGCCCACCGCGGTCCCCTCGTCTGTCTACACCAAGGGGGTTCCCACCGCTGTCCCCTCGTCTGTCTACACCGAGAGGGGACGAGAGGTCAGAGATGAGGGACAGTGGGGGGGGCCAGAGAAAGGGCCTGCTCTGCGGGAGGGGGAAAGAGGTCCCGCCACCGAAATCCCATCATACCCTCCGAACCCCCCAAATCAAGGGGGCCCCGAAAAGTTTATCCAGGACCCCGGACTCCAGCCGACCGTCCACTTGTCAGCGCGGCCGAGCTCACGCGAGCCCATGACCCCGAGTGGGTCCGAGGGGCGGAACCCGGAGGGGGGTCAGGGTCCCCAGCTGGCCCCGCTCCCTCCAGCCGCGGCTGGGGGCGCAGGAGTGGCCGCCCTCCTGGCCGCGGGAGCCGGGCGGGGAGTGTCCGGCGCGTTGGCGTGGGCGGCGGGCGGCCGCGCGCGGGGGCCGGACTCACCGTGCGGAGCTCCTGGGTTCGGTCCTTCATGCTCCCGGGAGTGGCAGCGGCGCCGGCTGCAGCCGTGTGAGCTCCGCATGCGCGACGGC
>NW_016816812.1:61276-86833 GCF_001698545.2 Rhinopithecus bieti
TCACTGCAAGCTCTGCCTCCCAGGTTCAAGCGATTCTCCTGCCTCACCCTCCTGAGTAGCTGGGACTACAGGCACAGGCCACCACACCCAGCTATTTTTTGTATTTTAGTAGAGATGGCGTTTCGCCATGTTCGGTAGGCTGGTCTCGAACTCCTGACCTTGTGATCCGCCTGCCTCAGCCTTCCAAAGTGCTGGGATTACAGGTGTGAGCCACTGTACCCAGTCAGGAACTCCTCTGTCTTTGGGAAAGATATTTAATTTTAGACCCCTCTCCTTCTCCTTTCCCTGTGTCCCCAATCCTGAGCTCTGGCTCTAGGCCTGAGGTTCTGTTTTCTCTTTTTTCCTTTTTGTAGAGACAGGTTCTCCTCATGTTGCCCAGGCTGGTCTTGAAGTCCTGGCCTCAAGCGATCCTCCTGGCTTGGCCTTCCAAAACACTGGGATTATGCTTGGCCAAGGTAGGTTCTATTTTCTGTCTAGAAGCCTGGGGCCTGGCTTCCTCTAGGACTCATGGGAAAACCTGTGGAGGAGTGGGAGTGGGGGGGGCCAGTCAACAGCAGATGTTCTTTTGAAGGTCCCTGCCAGCATCTTGTTGCAACAGTGGTCTCGCACACACCCCCATAAGCCCGCTGTGCCCTCTACCACCCCCAGCTGTCGCTTCTGTGGCCCACACCCTCTTGACCCTAAGCCAAGCACACCCCTTCCCTTTCCCAGGACTGCCAAAGCATTGGAGCTCTGGAGCCAATCCAGCCCCCTGCTGCCCAGTGTGTCTGGGCCTGGCACCTCTCCCAGACTATGGGCACAGGTTAGCTGGCTGCCAGGCAAGCTAGGGACACTGTTCCAGCTTTCCCTTCTTCCCTGGAAAATCTGGCCCAAGACGGTCCGATGTGGCCTGGCAGGGGGGACAGCCACACCTCCTTCCAGTTGTCCCGGCTTCAACTTTGGGTGCCCCACAGAATGGGCATTGATGGGGTCCCATTTGACATAGGAAAAGCAAGGACGTAAGTGCTAGAGGAACTTGTCCAGAGATGACAAGTGACAGGGGAGGCTGCCTGACTCCTGGTCTAGCCTGCAGGGTGAGTCAGTGGGGTGGGTCACACGTATGCCCCCGGAGCCCAGTGTCTGGCCCCGTGGGGAGAGGGCAGGAAAGGGAGGCTCAGTTCCTGCCTTCTGAGAGCCCTGATGTCACACCAAGCATCACTCATTGAGATGCATATTAAATAGTAGCATGAAAAATGAATAAAGATATAAATGTGGCCAGGCACAGTGGCTCATGCCCATAATCCAGCACTTCGGGAGACCGAGGAGGGAGGATTGCTTGAGGCCAGGAGTTTAAGACCAGCCTGGGCAACATAGCGAGACTTCATCTCTAAAAAAAAAAAAAAGAATGTGTGCCTTTCACTTCACTCTCTTTTGTTTTGTTTGTTTGTGGTTTTTTTTTGTTTTGTTTTGTTTTTTGTTTGAGGCTGAGTCTCATTCTCTCACCCAGGCTGCAGTGCAATGGTGCAATCTAGGCCCACTGCAACCTCCACTTCCCATGTTCAACTGATTTTCCTGCCTCAGCTTCTTGAGCAGCTGGGATTACAGGCACCCACCACCACTCCCGGCTGATTTTTGTATTTGTAGTAGAGATGGGGCTTCACCATGTTGGTCAGGCTGGTCTTGAACTCCTGACCTCAAATGATCCACCTGCCTCGGCCTTCTAAAGTGCTGGGATTACAGGTGTGAGCCACTGTGCCCGGCTTCTTCTTTTTTTGAGATGGGGTCTCACTCTGTTGTCCAGGCTGGAGTCCATAGCACAATCTCAGCTCGCTGCAACCTCCGCCTCCCGGGTTCAAGCGAACCTCCCTCCTCAGCCTCCTGAGTAGCTGGGACTACAGGCATGAGCCACCACTCCTGGCTAATTTTTGTATTTTGGTAGAGATGGGGTTTCGTCATGTTGCCCAGGCTGGTCTCGAACTCCTGGACTCAAGCGATCTACCCGCTTCCCAATGTGCTGGGATTACAGGCATGAGACACTGCACCTGGCCTTGCCCTTCACTTTAAACTCTGCTTTTCTGCTAAGTATTTTCCTCATTTAATCATTCATTCATACATCAAACATTAAATGGGAAACCGTGCTCTGGGGCCACTGTTCTGCACTCAAGACGTTCCCACTGCAATTGGGGAGACAGACATGGTTTTAGCGGGTTAGGGAACCAGAGTGGCTTCCCAGAGGTGGTGACATTCGAACAGGTTCTTGCAGTGGGATTGCAGCAGGGAGTGAACAAAGGAAGGACGCTGGGGCAGGGGTGGGGGTGGGGAGCTCTCAAAATGGAGCACTCTACCGGGAGCCCCTCAGGAGCCTGCTGTGGCACTCTGGTGGGAATGGGTAGACATAGGTGGGGGATGAGCCCAAGGAGGGAGGAGGCCTTGGATGCCCACTGAGGGCCAGATTATCATCCCTTTATTTATTTATTTAGAGACTGAGTTTCACTCTTGTCGCCCAGGCTGGAGTAAAATGGCACAATCTTGGGCCACTGCAACTTCCGCCTCCCGGCTTCAAGCAATTCTCCTGTCTCAGCCTCCCAGATAGCTGGGATTACAGGCATGAGCCACCACATCCGGCTAATTTTTTTGTGTTTTTAGTAGAGATGGGGTTTCTCTATGTTGGCCAGGCTGGTCTCAAACTCCTAACCTCAGGTGATCCACCCACCTCAGCTTCCCAAAATGCTGGGATTATAGGCATGAGCCACCATGCCCAGCCTTCATTCCTTTATTTAAAAAGTATTTATTCGGCTGAGTGTGGTGGTGGCTCATGCCAGTAATCCCAGCACTTTGGGAGGCTGAGGCAGGAGGATCGCTTGAGGTTGGAAGTTCAAGATCAACCTGGGCAACACAGGGAGACCCTCATCTCTAGAGAAAAATCTTTTTCTGAAAATTAGCTGAGCATGGTGGTGCACACCTGTACTCCCAGCTACTTAGGAGGCTCAGGTGGGAGGATTGCTTGAGCCCAGGAGTTTGAGCCTTCAGTGAGCCATCATTGTGCTGCTCTACACCAGCCTGAACAAGAGAGTGAGACCCTATCCAAAAACATATAAAAATAAAAAGTATTTATTGAGCATCTACTATGTGCCCACTATTCTAGATGCTGGGAATACAGCAAAAGACAAGATGGACAAGCCCTTGCCGCCATGGAGTCTGTGGTCGAGTAAAGATGCCAAACACACAAATAAATAACATATATAATGGTGATGATATGCTACAAGGAAGATCAAGGAAAGACAGGGTAGGAACTACTTACTGGGTTTGAGGGAGGAATTCCAGTTTTGGTACAGTTCAAGTTTTTTCTTCTTTTTTTTAAAGACAGGGTCTTGCTGTGTTGCCCAGTCTGGAGTGCAGTGGCATGATCATGGCTCACTGCAGCCTGGAACTCCTGGGGTCAAGTGATCCTCTTGCCTCAGCCTCCCAAGTAGCTGGGATTACAGGTGTACACTACCACACCTGGTTAATTTTTGTATTTTTTGCAGAAATGGGGTCTTGATATGTTCCTAGGTTGGTCTTGAATGTCTGGGCTCAAGTGATCCACCTGCCTCAGCCCCCTGAGTAGTTGAGACTCCAGGTGAGCGCCGCTGCGCCCAGCTCCAATTCTAGATGATTTGGTCAGGGAGGTCCTTGCTGAGAAGGTGGTATTTGAGTAAATCTCTGAAGGACGTGAGAGAGTGAGTCATGTAGGTATCTGGGGAAGAGACTTCTGGGCAGAGGGAACAGCAAGTGCAACAACCATGAGGAAGGCGCCTGCCTAGTGTGAATGAGAAACAGCAAGGAGGCGAGGAGGCCTGGAATAGAGGAGGGAAGAGAATGCTCTTGAAAGAAGTGAGGCCAGGCCGGGCACAGTGGCTCACACCTGTAATCCCAGCACTTTGGGAGGCCTTGGTGGATGGACAGGAGTTCAAGTTCCAGACCAGCAACATAGTAAAACCCCGTCTCTACTAAAAATACAAAAACTAGCCAGGCGTGGTGGTGTGTGTCTGTAATCCCAGCTACTCGGGAGGCTGAGTAGGAGAATCGCTTGAACCCAGGAGGCGGAGGTTGCAGTGAGCTGCCACTGCACTCCAGCCTGGTGACAGAGCCAGACTCCGTCTTAAAAAAAAAAAAAAAAAAAAAATGCTGGGGAGATGGCTTAACCTGTAATCCCAACACTTTGGGAGGCTGAGGTGGGCGGATCACTTGAGGTCAGGAGTTCAAGATCAGCCTGGCCAACATGGTGAAACCCCAAAACAAGCCGGGTGTGGTGGCAGGTTCCTGTACTCCCAGCTACTTGGGAGGCCGAGGCAGGAGAATTGCTTGAACCCGGGAGGTGGAGGTTGCACTGAGTCAAAATCACGCCACTGCACTCCAGCCTGGGCGACACAGCGAGACTCTGTCTCAAAAACAAACAAACAAAAAAACAAACAAACAAACAAACAAACAAACAAACAAACAAAGCAAGCACAGGGCAAAGGCTGGGCATTTGGGAACTCCCAGAGCTCCTGGGCACAGCTTGGTGTTTCCATCCCATAGGCTGGAAGGGCTGGAATGAGCCCAGGCCCACTGCAATCCTGACATTGAGCGCTGCTGCCACCTGCTGGGCAGGGCCGGTATTGCCTTGCCTTGCCTTGTACCTGTGTGGGGTGGTTGGCATGAAGACAGTCACCACCTGTCCTCCAGAAGCTCTGGGGCTGGTAGGAGAGGCACAGTGACAGTGTCAGGACAACGATGAGGAGGCCCAGTGGCTGCTGGGGTCTGGAGGAGGAAGAGGAGGAAGCTTTTGTAGGATTCAGGAACAGATTTGTTCCTGGAGCATGGTTGTGGGGGCTGGGGAATGGGAAGGGCAGCTGACCCAGGCTGCATGGCTGTGTGTGTGTGTGTGTGTGTGTGTGTGTGTGTCTGTGTGTCTGTGTATCTGTGTATGTCTGTGTGTGTGTCTGTGTGTATCTGTGTGTGTATGTGTGTGTCTGTGTGTGTGCTCTGTTTGCGTGTCTGTGTGTGTGTGTCTGTTTTGTGTGTCTGTGTGTGTCTGTGTGTGTGTGTGTAGTTGAGATTCTCTTGTTGTTGCTTTATCAGGTCTGGCAGGCTTATTCCCCTTTTCTCCTCTCCTGGGAAGCTGGCCCTGGTCCATTTTGTTTTTCTTTTTGTAATTTAATTTTAAAATTGCAGGGTGAAAAGAAAGAAAGAAAGAAAGGGGAGAGAGAGAGAGAGAAGGAAGGAAGGAAGGCAGGCAGGAAGGAAGGAAAGAAGGAAAAAAAATAAAATTACAGGGTCTTGCTATGTTGCCCAGGCTTGTCTCGAACTCCTGGGCTCAAGCCATCCCCCCACCTCAGCCTCTCAAAGGGCGTTTGGTGCCCTAACCTGTGCTTTATACAAAGCACTGGCCACGGTGTGAGGCGCCTGCCTCCTTTAACCCTTACTATGACTCTGTTAGGGAGGCCCTCTACTAGCTCCATTTCACAGATGAGGACATTGAGGCATACAAAGTCATAAGGCTTGGGTGGCAGTGCTTAAATTGCCAGGCCCTGCCAATCCCTGGTGTTTTGATCACCATGCCCAGCCCCCCAGCCCGCCTGGTAGCTCTCTCTCCCCATCCCAGTTCACCATTAGCTGGGAACCGTCTCCTGGCTCAACCCCAGGCCTGGACTCAGCCATCATGTGGGAGCAGGATGTGGGCGGCCAGGGAAGGAGTCCTGGTGCTTAGTGTGTGACATTTGCATAGTGCTTTGGAATGAAATTTACTATATGCCTGAATGTAAATTCCTTTCCTCTTTCTCTCAATGAGATTAAAAAAATTTTGTCCCAAATTCTAATTTAAACTTTTAGAGATACAGATGAATAATCAACTCCCTTATAATATTTAAATAGTTAAAATTTAGACTTTAAAAATCCCATATTTTCTTTCTTTCTCTCTCTCTCTCTCTCTCTCTCTCTTTCTTTCTTTCTTTTGAGATGGAGTCTCTTGTCACCCAGGCTGGAGTGCAGTGGCACAATCTCGGCTCACTGCAACTTCCGCCTCCTGGGTTCAAGCGATTCTCCTGCCTCAGCCTCCTGAGTAACTGGGATTACAGGCATGCACCACCACGCCTAATTTGTATTTTTAAAGTAGAGACAGGGTTTCTCCAGGTTGGTCAGGCTGGTCTCGAACTCCTGACCTCAGGTGATCTGCCTGCCTCGGCCTCCCAAAGTGCTGGGATTACAGGCGTGAGCCACTGCGCCCAACGTTATTTTAATTTTTTTTTTTTTTTTGACATGGAGTCTTGCTCTGTCTCCCAGGCTGGAGTGCAGTGGTGCCATCTTGGCTCACTGCAACCTCTGTCTCCCGGGTTCAAGTGACCCTCTCACCTCAGCCTCCAGAGTACCTGGTATTACAGCTGTGCACTACTGTGCCTGGCTAATTTTTTGTATTTTTAGTAGAGACAGAGTTTCACCATGTTGGTCAGGCAGATCTCAAACTCCTGACCTCAAGTGATCTGCCCACCTCGGCCTCCCGAAGTGCTGGGATTACAAGCGTGAGTCACCACACCTGGCCTAAAATCATATTTTAAAGAATAATTTTATTTAGAAACATTGCTTTTCCAGTCTTGTGGTTTCTGAAAGTTTATGCAAACTCTTTATTCACATTTCTGCCTCCCATGGTCATTGTCATTGCTATGTGTCATCCCCTAGTGCCTATTTCAAGTTCCCTAGTTTCCTCAAACACATCATCTTCGCTTTTGCTTGGAAACACAGCACTTTTTTATTTTTCTTTTTTCTTTTTATTTTTTTTCGAGACGGAGTCTCGCTCTGTTGCCCAGGCTAGACCAGGCTAGAGTGCAGTGGCGCAATCTCGGCTCACTGCAAGCTCCGCTTCCCGGGTTCCCACCATTCTCCTGCCTCAGTCACCCCCGCAGCTGGGATTACAGGCGCCCGCTACTACGCCTGGCTAAGTTTTTGTATTTTTAGTAGAGACGGGGTTTCACCGTGTTAGCCAGGATGGTCTCGATCTCCTGACCTCGTGATCTGCCCGCCTTGGCCTCCCAAAGTGCTGGATTACAGGCGTGAGCCACTGCGCCCGGCCTATTTTTCTGTTTTTAATGTTTTGCTAACTCATACTTGTGGAACACAGCACTTTCTGAGCCTATTAATGATGCTGTCACTGAAAATATCACTCTGAGTCATGAGAGTGATTAGGTTGGTTGTTTTTAATCTAAATGGTAGGCGATTATTTGTGATCTCCTTAGGGTAACCACAGAATTATGTAAAATAGCAACTGGGCTGGCTGCAGTGGCTCACACCTGTAATCCCAGAACTTTGGGAGGCCAAGGCAGGCGGATCACTTGAGGTCAGGAGTTCAAGACCAGCCTGGCCAACGTGGTGAAACTGTGTCTCTACCAAAAATATAAAAAATTAGCCAGGTGTTGTGGTGGGCGCCTGTAGTCCCAGTTACTTCGGAGGCTGAGGCGGGAGAATCGCTTGAATCCGGGAGGTGGAGGTTGCAGTGAGCCAAGATCAAACCACCACACACCAGCCTGGGAAACACAGTAAGATTCAGTCTCAAAAATAAAACAAAACAAAACAAAATAAAATAAAATAGCAATCGCCTGTTCCCTCCTCATTTCCTCTCCCTGCTTAATTCTTCTCAACAGTACTGTACTTCTTGCCATCTGATATACTTGTTAATCTGTTTACCGTCTATTTCCCCTCATTGGAATGTGAGCTCCATGAGCTCAAGGAACTTTGTCTTGATTTACATCTGTCACTTGGAAACATACTTTGAACACAGTAGGTACTCAGTCAATATTTGTGGGCTGAATGAATGACTGTAAAGCTCTTAGAAACATGTGCTAGTCTGGGAGCCATGGTGCACGCCTGTCATCCCAACACTTTGGGAGGCCAAGGCAGCAGATCGCCTGAGCTCAGGAGTTCGTGACCAACCTGGGCAACATGGTGAAACCCTGTCTCTACTAAAAATACAAAAATTAGCTGGGCGTGGTGGAGCCCACCTGTAATCCCAGCTACTCGGGAGGCTGAGGCACTAGAATCACTTGAACCTAGGAGGCGGAGGTTGCAGTGAGCCGAGATTGTGCCATTGTACTCCTGCCTGGACAACAGAGTGAGACCCTGTCTCAAAAAAAAAAAAAAAAAATAGATAAATAAAATAGAAAAAGGAGAGAGAACCGGGTGCGGTGGCTTTCGCCTGCAATCCCAGCCCTTTGGGAGGCTAAGGCAGGAGAACTGCTTGAGCCCAGGAGTTTGAGACCAGCCTGGGCAATATAGCAAGATCCTGTCTCTAAAAAAAAAAAAAAAAATTAGGGCAGGCATGGTGGCTCATGCCTGTAATCTTAAAACACTTTTGGAGGCCGAGGTGGGCAGATCACTTGAGGTTGAGAGTTCAAAAACAGCCTGGCCAACATGGCAAAACCCCATCTCTACTAAAAATACAAAAATTAGCCAAGTGTGGTGGTCCATGCCTGTAATCTCAGTTACTCAGGAGGCTGAGGCATGAGTATCGCTTTAACCTGGAGGCGGAGGGGACAGTGAGCTGAGATCTTGCCACTTGTGGGCGGAGGATTACCTAGGTGCCGAGGCAAGAGACTGAAGGCACAAACTGTTTCAGTATAATAAAGAAAATAGTTAGAATAAGAATAGTCATAATACAAATTAGATATAGAGATGGTCATGGACAATTATCAATCATTATTATAAACATCATTAATCATTAGCTTTTAATATTACTCTTTATTGAATTACTAATATAACCTAGGGATAAACGGCGGGTATAGGGTCAGGTGCTGAAGGGACATTCTCAGAAGTGACCTAGAACGCAAGAGGTGAGCCTTCTGTCACACCCGCATAAGGGCCGCTTGAGGGCTCCTTGGTCAAGCGGTAATGCCAGTGTCTGGGAAGATACCCGTTACTTAGCAAACCGTGAAAGGGAGTCTCCTTTCCTTGGAGGAGTAAGGGAACACTCTGCTCCACCAGCTTCTTGTGGGAGGCTGGATATTATCCAGGCCTGCCGGTCATCCGGAGGCCTAAACCCCACCCTGTGGTGCTGTGCTTCAATGGTCACGTTCCTTGTCCTCTTTCGTGTTCCTCCTGTACTCCTGGTTCCTCTTTGAAGTCCACAGTAGATAGCGGTAGAAGGAATAGTGAAAGTCTTAAAGTCTTTGACCTTTCTTATAAGCGCATAGAAGAAAACACTGACGTATGCTGTCTTATCTCTCTGTTTCGGCTACCTAAGAGGGAAGGGCCCCCTGTCCTGTGATCACGTGACTTGCTTCACCTTGTCAATCACTTAGAAGATTCACCCTCCTTACCCTACCCTCCTTGTCTTGTATGTAATAAATATCAGCGCTCCCAGCCGTTCGGGGTCACTACGGGTCTCCGCGTTTTCATGGTAGTGGTCCCCCGGGCCCAGGTGTCTTCTCTTTATCTCTTTGTCTTGTGTCTTTACTTCTTACAATCTCTCATCTCTGCACATGGGGAGAACACCTGCTAAGTCCCGTAGGGCTGGACCCTACACCACTGAACCCCAGCCTGGGCGACAGAGTAAGATTCTGTCTCAAAAAAAAAAAAAAAAAAAAAAAAAAAAAAAAAAAAAAAATTAACTGGGTATGGTGGCGAGTGCCTGTGGTCCCAGCTACTCAGGAGGCTGAGGTGGGAGGATGGCTTGAATCCAGGAGATTGAGGCTGCAGTTAGCCATGATTACACCACACACTGCACTCCGGCCTTGGGAACAGGGTTGGAACCCTGTTTTAAAAAAAAAAAAAAAAAAAAAAAAAAAGTTATATATAATATTAATTATATATTATATATATGTAGTATGTATAAAGGTTAAAAAAAGGCAAGGATGAAACTTGTGCTTTTAAAGTGGAATTTAAATTTCCCCCAGTTTATGTAGACAGATAAATAAACAGACATAAATATGTATGTTTCTGTGTGTGTATAAATGTGTGCCCACAGAGTGGACCCTGGCGTAGAATGACCCTAATTGCATTGAATGTGCCTACCACGGAGATCCTGGTTTCTAAATACTATTCCTCCTTAAAAAGAAACCAAGTATTCTTGAAGAAATGGCAAATTCAGGGCCAGGACAGGGAGAAACAAGATGAGCCTGAAATATCTTGTTGAGCCAGAAAGAAAGGAAGTGATTAAAGAATGACGGGGTTTGTCAAGATGACAAGAGGTCAGCAAGGGGCATCCACTGATCAAATTTGGGACAATTTGAGCATCAAAATAAATGACAGGAAAAAGCCAGTCATAGTGGCTCATGACTGTAGTCCCAGCTACTTGGGACGCTGAGAAGGGAGGATCGCTTGAGCCTGGGAGGTCGAAGCTGCTGTGAGCTATGATTGCGCCACTACACTCCAGCATGGGTGACAGAGTGAGACCCTGTCTCAAAAAAAGAAAAAAAAAAAAAAGCATGGTTTGGTCTTGCTTTTTTGTTTGTTTGTTTTGAGCTGGAGTCTCAGTTTGTCGCCCAGGCTGGAGTGCAGTGGCGCAATCTCGGCTCATTGCAACCTCCGCCTCGTTGGTTCAAGCGATTCTCCTGCCTCGGCCTCTTGAGTAGCTGGGATTATAGGCGCCTGCCACCATGCCCAACTATTTTTTTGTAGTTTTTCTGTTTTTGTTTTTTTTTTTGAGACAGAATCTCACTCTATTGCCTAGCCTTGAGTGCAGTGGTGGCGCCATCTCGGCTCACTGCAACCTCCGCCTCTCGGGTTCAAGCGATTCTCCTGCCTCAGGCACCCGAGTAGCTGGGATTACAGTTTTAAAATGCCTGGCTACTTTTTAAAATTTGTAGTAGAGATGGGGTTTTATCGTGTTGGCCAGGCTGGTCTCGAACTCCTGGCCTCAAGTGATCCGCCCGTCTCAGTCTCCCAAAGTGCTGGGATTACGGGCGTGAGCCACCGTGCCTGGCCAATTTTTTCGTATTTTTAGTAGAGACGGGGTTTCACTATGTTGGCCAGGCTGGTCTCGAACTCCTGACCTCGTCATCTGCCCGCCTCGGCCTCCCAAAGTGTTGGGATTACAGGCGTGAACCACTGCGCCCAGCCAAAAAAAGCATCTTAATGAAGTGACGGACATTTTAATGAAGTGATGGCTCCAACGGATATTTGGCTACAGTGAGAACATGAGAACATAGCATCAGTTTTGTGGTATTTCTGTCCAAAATGTGTCACGGTGGTCTCATCGTCAGGAAGAAGTGGACAAACCGAAATGGAAGGACAGTCTACAAAATCACTTCCCTGTAATATCAAGGTTATGAAACTCAAAGGCTGCAAATTGTTCTAGATTGAGGGAGAATAAAGACGTGACAACTAGGTACAGGGTTTCACAACTTACCAGTGTTTTTTTTTTTTTTTGGAGACGGAGTCTCGCTCTGTCACCCAGGCTGGAGTGCAGTACAATCTCGGCTCACTGCAACCTCCGCCTCCCGGGTTCAAGCGATTCTCCTGCCTCACCCTACCGAATAGCTGGGATTACAGAAACGCACCATCACGCCCAGCTAATTTTTGTATTTTTAGTAGAGATAAGGTTTTACCATGTTGGCCACGCTGGTCTTGAACTCCTGACCTCGTGATCTGCCCACTGTGGCCTCCCGAAGTGCTGGGATTACAGGTTTGAGCCACAGTGCCTGGCCAGTTTGTGATGTGGTTTTTTTTTTTTTTTTTTTTTTCACCTTAAAGGTTGAAATTGTTTGGACATTGGAGAGCAGTTTTAAATTTGTTTTCGTTGTTGTTTTTGTTTTGAGACAGAGTCTTGCTCTGTCCTCCAGGCTGGAGTGCGGTGGCTGGATCTCAGCTCACTGCAAGCTCCGTCTCCCGGGGTTTCACCGTGTTAGCCAGGATGGTCTCGATCTCCTGACCTCATGATCTGCCCGTCTCAGCCTCCCAAAGTGCTGGGATTACAGGCTTGAGCCACCGCGCCCGGCCTGGTGCACCTCTCTTTAGGCAACTTGCTAGTCCCCTGCTCCTGGGAGGTCACCAAATTGGCGGTAAACTTAGTGCAAGTACAGTTACCTGCACTACAGGCATACTGCACTACAACCCGGAACTCCTGGGCTCCAGCGATCCTCCTGCCTCAGCCTCCCAAGTAGCTGGGACTACAGCCACTGCACCTGATGACATTTACTGTTTGAGCTGGGTTGAGGAACTAATCCCTAATATGTAACTTTGCTGAAAAGGCCTTTGCTGAAATGGAGATTTCTTTTTACACATTTATTAATATGTTGTTGGTATACTCTGGGTACTTGTGGAGGTGGTGGTCACCTCAAGGTTGCTGGGGGGTACTGAGACCCCTGAGGGCACAGCAGACCTACCCATGCTCTTGGATCAGAATGCTGGGAATATTAGAGGTAGTATTCAAGATGTTAGGAGGGCTGGGTGCATTGGGAGGCTAACACTGGAAGTCAGGAGTTCAAGACCAGCCTGGGCACCACAGAGAGACCCCATGTCTACAAAACATTTTAAAAACAATTGCTGGGCATGGTGGTGGATGCCTATAGTACCAGCTACTTGGAAGACTGAGGAGGGAGGATCTGTTGAGCCCAGGAGTCTGAGGCTGCAGTGAGCTACGACTGTGCCACTGCACTCCAGCCTGGGCAACACATTGAGTCTAAGAACAAAAAATGTGGACTGGGCATGTGGGTCACGCTTGTAATTCCAGCACTTTGGGAGTCTGAGGCAGGCAGATCACTTGAGGTCAGGAGTTTGAGACCAGCCTGGCCAACATGGCGAAACCCCATCTCTCCTAAAAAAAAATCAAAATTATCTGGGTGTGGTGGCAGGCACCTGTAGTCCCAGCTACTTGGGAGACTGAGGCAGAAGAATCGTTTGAACTGGGAGGTGGAGGTTGCAACGAGCTGAGATTTCACCACTGCACTCCAGCCTGGCTGACAGAGTGAGAGTCCATCTCAAAAAATAAAAAAATTTAAAAAATTAAAAAAATGTGGCTGGGTGCGGTGACTCATGCCTGTAATCCCAGCACTTTGGGAGGCTGAGGCGGGCGGATCACGAAGTCAGGAGATTGAGACCATCCTGGCTAACAAATGGTGAAATCTGGTCTCTACTAAAAATACAAAAAATTAGCCGGGCATAGTGGCAGGCGCTTGTAGTCCCAGCTACTTGGGAGGCTGAGGCAGGAGAATGGCGTGAACCCGGGAGGCGGAGCTTGCAGTGAGCTGAGATGGCACCACTGCACTCCAGCCTGGGCGACAGAGCGAGACTCTGTCTCAAAAGGTCAATAAATAAATAAATAAAATGTGAGGAGGAATTGCCAGGAATACACTTTTTTCCTTCTGTTTTTCTGCAGGGGTAAGGTTGTATTTATATGTGTGGATGATGCCATTCAAGGTACAAAGCTAATCCTTCAGGATGGGGGCTGGGGTACCTTATGTCTCTCAGCATTGGAGACATGATGCCTTCTTCCCTCCTCTCCTTCCCTCTCTCTCTGTATGAGACAAGGTCTTGCTCTGTTGCCTAGGCTGGAGTGCAGTGGTGTGATCCTATGGCTCACTGCTGCCTTGAACTGGGCTCGATAGATCCTCCTGCCTCGGCCTCCCTGAGTGCTGGGATGCCAGGCATGAGCCACCGTGCCTGGCTCCGCCCCTCCTTTCACAAGATGTGGGTAGAGCACCCTCTTGCGGCGAAGGGAGGAAGGGGCTGAGTGTGCTCTGGGCCTGACGGAAGGTTTCTAGGGTGCAGCTAGGGCCTCCTCCTTGGCCTGATGGGGGTGGGGCCTGCCAAGGAGTGCCTTGCTGGGAAGGGAGGGCAAAGGGCCATGTCTTTCGCTTGCCCCACCCGCCTGCCAAGAGTCCCAGTCACCAGGCCACCCTGAGTCCCGGCCCTTGAGGGTAAGTGTTCTGAACACAGCTGCCTCGTCCTTCCCCAATGACTGGGTGAGAATTCTTTGCTCCTTGGGGGTCCAAATACCCTGTTCATGCTGCTTGCACTGAGGCTGGCAGTGGCCACAGCAGCCCCCTCCTTTTCCTTTTCATAGGTCCATGAGAGTGGGGCAGAAGCAGGGGAAGGTACACAGCACCTCAGCCCCCTCCCCACCTGACAGCAGCATCAAAGCCAAGGCCAAGGCGGGAGGGCCCAGAGTGGGACATCTCTTCCAGACAAGCCTTGGTCGCCGCTGCCTCCTCTGTCACCCTGCGGCACAGCCCAGAGTACCAGGCGGCTGGAGCACTGGGGGACACCAGGACAGAACCCTCCCTGGACCAAGTCCTCCAGGAGCGGGATGAAGCCATTGCCAAGTAAGCGGAAGTTGCTTTTGGGGGCCAGGAGGGGATTTGGGGGCTCCCCTGCAGGGCCTTGTCCTGCTAATGGAGGAGCGGAGGGCTAGTCAGGCATTCTGGAAGGAAAGCCACACAAGCAGCCGCCCTGTCACTGAGGCCGGGTCTGTGGCCACACTCGTCCACCCCCAGGACCCCATAACCAGACCCACAGGGTCCGAGCCTCAGCTACTCTCTTTGCCACCCACAGGAAGCAGGCAGTGGAGGCAGAGCTGCAGAGGTGCAAAGCCAGGCTACGCACCATGGAGGCCCAGCTGCTGGAGGTCCTGGAGGAGAAACTGAGGCTGAGGCGGGAGCTGGAGGCCTGGGAGGTAGGGGGAATGCCATCAGGGCCTGGGAGGTGTGGGGAAGAGGGCACAGGCTCAGCCTTGAACCTGCTCTCCTGTCCATAGGAGGACGTGCAGCAGCTGGTGTGGCAGCAGGTCCAGCATCAGCTGCAGAGAGAGACCGAGGGTACTCGGGGACACCACATGGACCCTGGAGCTGCCAGGACCCCCCGGTCCAGATTCTCCCTGGGTCGGGGACGTTGGTGGTGACACAGACCTCAGCCCAGGACTTTGGGAGTAATGTCTTTATTCATTAAAGCCTGAGGTCTGACCACCCCTGTAAAACCTCGTGCCCACTCAGTGCCCATCTGAGTCCTTCTGTGCCCAAATGTGGAGCAGGCTGCAGGGACTGGAAGCCTGGGGTTTTGTGCCTCCTCTTTGTTTTGTCTTTTTTGAGACGGAGTGTTGCTCTGTTGCCCAGGCTGGAGTGCAGTGGCGTGATCTCGGCTCACTGCAACTTCCACCTCCCGGGTTCAAGTGATTCTCCTGCCTCAGCCTCCTCAGTAGCTGGGATTACAGGCATGCACCACCACGTCAGGCTAATTTTTGTACTTTTAGTAGAGATGGGGTTTCACCATGTTGGCCAGGCTGGTCTCGAACTCCTGGCGTCAAGTGATCCTCCCACCTCAGCCTCCCAAAGTGCTGGAATTACAGGCATGAGCCACTGCGCCCAGCCCGCTTCTTGCCAGCAACTCTTAGACCAGGAAGCCTCGGATGGCAGCTATGAAGTCCTGTGGGCGTTCAGCGTGGATCCAGTGGCCAGCGTTCGGCACCGTCTGTATCTGGGCCCGAGGGAAGAGCCGCATAATCTCAGGGTGGTGGCTGGGACTGTGCATCGCAGTGATGGCCATCGAAAATGGGTGAAAGTGGGATGAGGAGGAGTGAAAGAGACAAGTGTAAGCAGAGTGGGGAGAAACAGAGAGAGCTGCATGAGCCCACATGCCCAGTGGTATTTCTGGCCTCTCAGCCACCCCCCTTCCACACCCAAGGCCTCCCCTGGTAGGGTCCCCAGGCTAGGGCCTGGGCGAGTAAAGCATGCCCCTCCCATTACCCAAGCTGGCTTACTGCACGAATTGGGAGTTTCCACCGAGGAGAAAGAGTGTTGGTCCGAGGTAGGACTCCTGCCTCTGTGGGAAAGTCAAGAGCTTGTCTAGGTGCTGGGCCAGGGCATCCAAGTTCAACCTCCACGCGAGGCGCCCGTCTTCCTCTACCAGGTTGGTGAGCAGGTACTGCCGTACGGCTAGGTTCTGTGGGGGTGCAGCAGTTGGGGGGGTTCCTTGTGCGAACTGAGGGTACCACTCTTCCCTTGACAGGTCCCGGTCTACAATAGCATCTGGGGGGCTTGGGTGTATCACCTGGACGACAGAACTGAGCTGTTCATCTGCCAGTTTTCGGGCACGGGAGTGGGGCAGCCCATCTGGGATGTTGACGGTCCTCATGGCTGCCACATAGGCAGGAAAGTGGGAGGAACCTGTGCCTTCCACTGGGCTGATATCTACAGCAATCAGACGTTCCACCAGCTCTGGCTGTGAGAGAGAACCGAATTGGGACCAGTCTTAGGCAGACACAGTGAGTCTCAGGCACGGCTCCTGGAGCCTGAATGTGGTCATCCAAGGATCATTTGAGTCCCAGGTTGCCTGCGGGGCACTCAGGGTATATACCGAATGGGAGGAGGCCCCAGACAGGGGCGGCTCACCCTCTGTAATGCCAGCAGCATGGCTGTCCTCCCTCCCATGCTGTGGCCAACGATGACGCAGGGCACCAGGCCCAGCCGGGGCAGGAGGTCCTGCAGGTCCTGGCTCATGATCTCGTAGCTCATGTCTGGGCTGTGGGGGCTGTTACCATGGTTACGAGCATCCACTGTCAGCACCTGGGGAGTGGGGTGAGACGGAGCTGCGTTGGTATCCCCATTCTAGGGTAGACAGCCAAAGGCCTTGTAGGGACAGCAGGTCAAGGGTGTGGAGAGCCTGGGGATACACCCCGCAGAGGGGAAGGGCCCAGACAGTGGGAGGGCCCAGTTTCCAGACCTAAAAGGCCCAGATGAAGAACCTGGGGCCACTCTGCCAGAGAAAAGCAGGCCCCAGGGTTGTGACCACATCTCTGAAGGGCTGGCCAGGCTGGGGGTAATCCCGGAGAATGCCAGGAACGAGACTCCAGGAATTTCCAACAGTAGGAGCACAGAAGAACGGGCTGCCATAAGAGGTGGTGAGCTCCCGGTCATCCCTAGGAAACAAGCAGGCTCCTTCATGGAAAGGGTGCAGGCGCCTAGTCATTGGCCAGCGCCGATGGAGATCTACAACATGAATTAATGAAGATGGCAACGTGAAGGAATAAACGGGGTTGCCGTTCAGGGTCCACAGTCAGCGTGAGGAGCGGGACCCCGAGAAGCGGGACGCCCCAGCCCCGCCTCCTCCCAGGCCCCGCCCACTCGGAAGCGCACCCTACGTCCTGTCTGCTGGGCGAAGGCCTTGGCGATGGAGTTGAAGTTAGTTTTGCAGCCGAAGAGCCCGTGCAGAAAAACGACGGCCGGGAGGGCTGCCTCCCCGTCCAGAAGCCTGTAGGAAAGCGGAAGCGGCCTGGCAGGGGAAGGATCCGGGTCAGGGTCTGAGCCGGCGGAGGCGGGGAAAGGGGTAGGGGAAAGGGCTTTGGGGGAGAGGCCTGGGAGGCGACGGGTCCAAGGGGAGGAGATGGGGCCGTCGGGGCCCGGCAGGAAAAGGAGGACAGGGCTCCTCCCTCCCGGTGCCCCTGACTGACCTCGGCTCGGCCTCCCCTCGGCCGCCGCTGCTGCTGGGTGCGACAGGCACCCTCGCGAAGCTAGGACTGTGCGAGCCGAGCCCCTTACGGGGGAGCCTCCAGGCTCGGGTCCAGCGGAGCATGCTTGCAAGCCGTTGTCCGGCTCGCACCTCGCGAGGTACGGCCTACCCACGCTCCTTCTTTCGCCCTCGCTCGGAGCCCCGCCCACTTCCGTCTTGAGTCCCGCCCACTTCCGACTTGAGTCACGCCCTCTCCCCGTCCCCATCGCGGATTCTCCGCCCTCGGTCACGTTTCCTTACGTAGTCCCCGAGAAAGGTCCGGCCCCGCCTCCATCCCCGCCCCTTACGCCATTATGTAATCCCCGCAGGCCTTGCGCCGGTCGCCCTGAGCGCCGCACCTGGCTACGCCCTAGGCGGGGCCACCCAAGGTGCTTGCCCCGCCCCTCGCGAAGCTCCGCCCTGCATAGAATCCGCGCGGGGAATCGCTACCTTCCCGCCCTAAGGTCTGGGAATTCGGTCTGCGCTGCTCTGCGCGTGCTCGGTTCTGTGCTGCAGCTTGGGCCTGGGTTCCCGCCCCACACCTGTCGTCGCTCACTGATCTGGGTGGCTGCCATCGTTTCTGTGCCGCCGGCGGGGGCGAGCGGCGCCAGGGTGGCTCTGGGCGGCGGAGCGCCAGTGTGGTGGCGCCGTGCTCCACTGCTGGGGGCCCGGGCCGGCCGGGCGGAGCACAGGCACCCACACATCCTGGAGTCGTCGATCTAGAATAGAGCTCTCCCCCAAGCCCCTCTGTCCCCTTTACATTTGGGGGAGCCTCTCCCAGTCTGATCCCGCCTGCTTTTCCGCCCATACTCCCCGTTCTCATACTCCCCTATCAGGCACCCTGCCTTTCAAGGTCTTCTCCACACCCCACCTCCTCCTGCTGGGGTGCTATCTGTCTTCCAGATAGCCAGTTGCCCGAGTCCTATACTTTTTTTTTGGTGGGGGGTCTTACCCTCGCCCAGGCCGGAGTGCAGTGACGCGACCATAGCTCACTGCAGCCTCGACCTCCTGGGCTCAAACGATCCTCCCGCCGTTTCCTCCCGAGAATCTGGGACTACAGGCGCAGACTAATTTTAACTTTTTCTTTTTCTTTCTTTCTTTCTTTCAGAATCATGGTTAAAAATTTTTTTTTAGGCCGGGCGTGATGGCTCACTCCTGTAATCCCAGTACTTTGGAAGTCTGAGGCGGGTGGATCACCTGAGGCCAGGAGTTCAAGACCACCCTGGCCAACATGGTGAAACCCCGTCTCTACTAAAATACAAAATTAGCTGGGCATGGTGGCAGGTGCCTGTAATCTCAGCTACTCGGGAGGCTGAGGCAGGAGAATCGCTTGAACTCAGGAGACCGAGGTTGCAATGGGCGGAAATTGAGCCACTGCACGCCAGCCTCGGGAATGGAGACAGACTCCGTTTCAAAAAAAAAAAAAAAAAATTGCCGGGCCTGGTGGCACGGCCCTGTAAGTCCCAGCTACTTGGGAGGCTAAGGCAGGAGAATCGTGTGAACTTGGGAGATGGAGGTTGCAGTGAGCCAAGATCTTGCCACTGCATTCCAGCCTCTGTAACAGCGAGACTCCATCTCAAAAAAAAAAAAAAAAATTTTTTTTAAATAGAACCAGGGTCTTGCTATGTTGCCCAGGCTGGTCTCGAATTCCTGAGCTCAAAGTGCTGAGATGACAGGCATGAGCCACCACACCTGGCCCAACAAAATTTTTTTTAGAGAAGGGTCTTGCTACCTTGCTCAAGCTGGTCTCCAGCTCCTGGCCTCAAGCAACCCTCCCATCTCAGGTATATGGCTTTTATTTTATTTTTTCTGAGACAAGGTTTCACTGCGTCACCCCAGGCTGGAGTACAGTGGCACAATCATGGCTCACTGCAACCTCTTCCTCCCGGGCCCAAGCAATCTTCCTGCCTCAGCCTCCCGAATATCTGGGACCACAGATGTGCACCATCATGTCTGGCTAATTTTTTTCTGTTTTGTAGAGATAGGCTCTTGCTATGTTCTAGGCATAGCAAGGGGACAGTTTCAGGCTGGTCTGGAACTCCTAGACTCAAGTGATCCTCCCGCCTCAGCCTCCTGAGCAGATGGAACTGCTCAGCAGGTGTGCGCCACCATGCCTGGCCTCAGCTATAGGCTTTTTTTTTTGAGAGTCTCGCTCTGTCACCCAGGCTGGAGTGCAGTGGCCGGATCTCGGCTCATTGCAAGCTCCGCCTCCCGGGTTCAGGCCATTCTCCTGCCTCAGCCTTCCGAGTAGCTGGGACTATAGGCGCCCGCCACCATGCCCAGCTAATTTTTTTTGTATTTTTAGTAGAGACGGGGTTTCACCGTGTTAGCCACGATGATCTCGATCTCCTGACCTCGTGATCCGCCCGTCTCGGCCTCCCAAAGTGCTGGGATTACAGGCTTGAGCCACCGCACCTGGCCAGCCATAGGCCTTTTAAGGCCTTGTATAACTGCTGCCTCCTCAAGCCTTCCCAGATTTTCTGAGTTAAAACTAATCTCTTTGATCGAACGTTCTCGAAGCATTTCTCAGAGGCTACTGTGTAGTATTATAGAGGTGGCCCTCCCTGTGTGCGTCCACAGCAGGAGCCATGTCTTGTTCATCTGGTGCAAAGTGGTAATAGTCATCGAGAGGTTCAGGTCGCTGGGAAATGCTTATGTGAAAGTTCTGCAGGTGGCTGGGTTAGTGGCTCTCCTGGAGATGACACCTGGGCCAGCTAGTCTTATACTGGCCCCTCCCCCACCTCTTTAGGGCGGTCCAGGACCCACAGGATGAGTCCTAACTCTTTTTAAAAAAAATTAATTAATTAATTATTATTATTATTATTTGAGACGGAGTTTCGTTCTTGTTGCCCAGGCTGGAGTGCAGTGGTGTGATCTCGGCTCACTGCAACCTCCACCTCCTGGGTTCAAGTGATTCTCCTGCCTCAGCCTCCCAAGTAGCTAGGATTACAGGCATGCGCCACTATGCCCGGCTAATTTTGTATTTTTACAATACAGTAGAGACTGGGTTTCTCCACGTTGGTCAGGCTGGTCTCAAACTCCCGACCTCAGGTGATCCACCCGCCTCAGCCTCCCAAAGTGCTGGGATTACAGGCATGAGCCACTGCGCCCGGCCATTACTTTTTTTTTTTTTGAGACAGGGTCTGGCTTTGTCACCCAGGCTGGAACCCGGCTCACTGCAACCTCCACCTCCCGGGTTCAAGCGATTTTTATGCCTCAGCCTCCTGAGTAGCTGGGACTACAGGCGTGCACCACCATACCCGGCTGATTTTTACTGATTTTGGTAGAGGTGGGGTTTCACCATGTTGGCAGAGCTGAGGATGTGCATGCGCCACTATGCCCGGCTAATTTTGTATTTTACAATACAGTAGAGACTGGGTTTCTCCACGTTGGTCAGGCTGGTCTCAAACTCCCGACCTCAGGTGATCCACCCGCCTCAGCCTCCCAAAGTGCTGGGATTACAGGCATGAGCCACTGCGCCCGGCCATTACTTTTTTTTTTTTTGAGACAGGGTCTGGCTTTGTCACCCAGGCTGGAACCCGGCTCACTGCAACCTCCACCTCCCGGGTTCAAGCGATTTTATGCCTCAGCCTCCTGAGTAGCTGGGACTACAGGCGTGCACCACCATACCCGGCTGATTTTTACTGATTTTGGTAGAGGTGGGGTTTCACCATGTTGGCAGAGCTGAGGATGTGTCCTAACTCTGTAAAGCTCCATCTCCTGCCTAATGGGACTCTTAGTTGTTTGGTTCTAATCTGAGGAGGGCTGAGGTCACCGGGGACTCTAAGCACACCAGGTGGTGCGATCATTTGTTTCTCACATAGTAATTAGGGGGGTGATGAGGACATCTGAGTCCTGGATGGGGGCTGGTCCCAGGCCTGGGAGGGGTCCTTGGAGGGTGTTTGTCTAGAGTTGGCGGATGAAGGGCATGAGGGTTGAAGATTCAGAACAATAGTATTTCAAAGGTGCTTTTTGTTTGTTTGTTTGTTTTGAGACAGAGTCTCTCTCTGTTGCCCAGGCTGGAGTGTAGTGTGACAATCTCAGCGCACTGCAACCTCCACCTGCCGGGTTCAAGCGATTCTCTTTCTCAGCCACCCAAGTAGCTGGGATTGCATGTGTGCGCCACCACGCCCAGCTAACTTTTGTATTTGTAGCAGAGACTGGGTTTCACCGTGTTGGGCAGGCTGGTCTTGAACTCCTGACCTCAGGTGATCCTCCCGCCTCGACCTCCCAAAGTGCTGGGATTACAGGAGTGAGCCACTGTGCCTGGCCTCAAAGGTGCTTGCAAACTGCTCCCTGCCACACACCCCACAATCCACAAGGTAATCTCAGCCTGGCTCAAGAGCCCCATATCTAGGGGCAGAAGCAGCCTTGAGATATTTACTCAGAGTCCGGGGCCCCAGCCCTGATCAGGTGGCTGGTGAAGGCAAGCAGAAAAACCAGTTGGTTTGATGTTTCCACTTGAACGTTCCAGAGAAAGAGGTGGGCTCAGGGGAGGGGTTGTTGCTACCTGGCCAAGAAGCTTGCTGTCGGTTGGCGAAGGCCTCCTTCTGGGGGAGGCCAGAGGGGAGGCCTTCCGGAGCCCCTGACCTGCGGAGGTGAAGGTGGGAGGTGAAATGGGCTATCGCTCTTTGGAGGTCGAGTCTACACTGCCCCATCCATGTTCCCAGCCTTCCTGTGAAGTGGGAAGGTGCCATCCTTATTTTGCTGATGAGGAAAGAGAGGCTTGGATGGCGAAGTAACCCAGCTCCAAGTCACTTAGCCAGGACATGGCCCGGATTCTTTCCTTCACTGACTCTTAACGCAGTGCTCTGTGTATTTTGTCACCACCCTTCAGGCTGTGGGGACCAAGGGCCGAAGGGGTGCGGCCTGAGGCGGCCAGGACACTGCGCCTAGGTGGCGGTGGCATTGAATGGGTTAAGGAGGGGAGGTGGCGGGTGTCCCTTAACCGCACCTGGCCCAGTATCGGTCACGTGGCCAGGGTTTCACCTGCCCCGCTGAGCAGGGACAATCGGGCTGCTTGTTTTGTGGCAGGTCGCCATGGTGACAGCAGCGTGCCAGAGGAGGTCATGGGGCAAATTCCTGCTGGCCGGGCCAGGTGAGGCAGGAGTGTCAGCTGTGCTGGCACCAGTTGGGGCTTCCCGGAAGACCCCTGGAGCTTTCCCGTGGGGCTGTCCCCAGTGGGCCCTTATGTGACTCCCCTCAAAACCTCCTCCCAACTCAACCCCCACATCAGCCCAGCTTCTCTCCTCCCAGATTTTGAACCTGAGTCGATGTATTAAGCAGTCGGGATTTTCATATACATTATCTCGTTTAATCTGCACAGCAACCTTTCCCACGTGGGAATGGTAATCCCTGCAGGTCTGTTGCCGGGTGCGCCTCCCCTACGACTCACCCAACACTTTGAGAACACTGGCTCCTTCCTGCCTTGCTTCAACAAGCCCAGATCCATTAGAGCCTCTCACTGCGCACCAAGCACCGTCGTAGACACAGCCGTGAACAAAACAACAAATTAATCAATCTCACAACAAAGGATTGTGTCTGAGTATTTATTTTCTTCGAAGCAGGTTAGGTTGGCCCCAGCCATCCGGAGAAGGTGGGGATGGCACAGGATCAGGCCAGGGCTCTGGTGTCCAGAACATGTCCACGAGCTCTCTCTGCCACTTCCCTGCCTCACCTGCACCTGCTCCCCACCAAGCCTTCCCACAGATTGTCCACAGATTCTCACCAGCCCCACAGATTCTCATACTTCCAGTCACTCCTCTTTCTGCTCCCTAACCTCCAACAGGCCCTGCTGACAGTAACAGTTGGCAGTTTTTGTTTTTTTTTGAGATGGAGTCTTGCTCTGTCACCTATGCTGGAGTGCAATGGCGCGATCTTGGCTCACTGCAACCTCCACCTCCCGGGTTCAAGTGATTCTCCTGCCTTAGCCTTCAGAGTAGCTAGGATTACCGGCACACACCACCACGCCCGGCTAATTTTTGTATTTTTAGTAGAGACAGGGTTTCACCATGTTGGCCAGACTGGTGTCAAACTCCTGACCTCAGATGACCTGTCCACCTCGTCCTCCCAAAGTGTTGGGATTACAGGCATGAGCCATCGTGCCCTGCTGGTTGTCAACTACTTTTTTCTGCCTCCTGATTCTGCGGAAGACCCAGTGTCTCCCAGGAACGTCTCATCACACATACAGATTCTTTCTTTTTTTCTTTTTTATTGAGACGGGGTCTGGCTATTGTTGCCCAGGCTGGTCTCAAATTCCTGGGCTCAAATAATCCTCCTGCCTTGGCCTCCCTAAGTGCTGGGATTACAGGCGTGATTTTTTTTTTTTTTGAGGTGGAGTCTCGCTCTGTTGCCCAGGCTGGAGTGCAGTGGTGTGATCTTGGCTCACTGAAGCTCTGCCTTCCAGGTTCACACCATTCTGCTGCCTCAGCCTCCCGAGTAGCTGGGACTACAGGTGCTCACCACCACTCCTGGCTAATTTTTTGTATTTTGTTTAGTAGAGATGGGGTTTCACCGTGTTAACCAGGATGGTCTTGATCTCCTGACCTCGTGATCCGCCCACCTCGGCCTCCCAAAGTGCTGGGATTACAGGCGTGAACCACTGCACTCGGCCTTTCTTTATTTATTTTGAGAGAAGTCTCACTCTGTCGCCCAAGCTGGAGTGCAATGGCACCATCTCGGCTCACTGCAACTTCTGCCTCCTGGGTTCAAGCGATTCTCCTGCCTCAGCCTCCCAAGTAGCTGGGACTACAGGCATACGCCACCATGCCTGGCTAATTTTTGTATTTTTCGTAGAGATGGGGTTTCACTATGTTGGCCAGCCTGGTCTCGAACTCCTAACCTTGTGATCCGCCTGCCTTAGCCTTCCAAAGTGCTGGGATTACAGGAGTTAGCCACTGCGCCTGACCCTGGTGTCTTTATTTTTTGGAGACAGAGTCTTGCTCTGTTGCCCAGGCTGGAATGCAGTGGCACAATCGCAGCTCACTACAATCTCTGCCTCTCAGGTTCAAGTGATTTTTTCTGCCTCAGCCTTCTGAGTAGCTGGGATTACAGGCGCGCACCAACACACCCAGCTAATTTGTGTATTTTTAATAGAGACAGTGGGGTTTCACCATGTTGGCCAGGTTGGTCTTGAACTCCTGACCTCAGATGATTCACCTTCTTCAGCCTCCCAAAGTGTTGGGATTACAGGTGTGAGCCACTACGCCAGCCTAATTTTATTTTAATGTAATTTTACAGTCTCTCTCTGTCACCCAGGCTGGAGTGCAGTGGCACAAACAGAGTTCACTGTAGCCTCTAACTTCTGGGCTCAAGAGAGCCTCCCACCTCAGCCTCCCGAGTTGCTAGGATTATTAGTGTGTGCCACCATGCCCTGCTTTTTTTTTTTTTTTTTTTTTTTTTTTTTTTTCTGTAGAGGTGTGTGCCACTACATTTGGCTATTTTTAAATCTTTTTTCTAGAGATAGTCTTGCTTTGTTGCCCAGGCTGGTCTCAAACTCCTGGGCCCACGCAGTCCTTCAGCCACGGTTTCCCACAGTACTGGGATTACAGACATGCACCACCATGCCTGGCTAATTTTTTATTTTTAGTAGAGATAGGGTTTCTCTATGTTGGTCAGGCCGGTCTCGAACTCCTGACCTCAGGTGATCAGGTGATCTGCCCGCCTCAGCCTCCCAAAATGCTGGGATTATAGGCATGAGCCACTGTGCCTGGCCACCACTTTTTTTTTTTTTTTCTTTTTAGAGATGGGATCTTGCTCTTTTGCCCAGGCTGGAGTAGTGGTAGCTCACTGCAGCCTCCAATTCCTGGGCTCAAGCAATCCTCTCACCTCAGCCTCCTGAGTAGCTGGGACTACAGACATGCACCACCACATTTGGCTAGGAGTAGTTCTTGAGGCCTCCTCTCTCCTTCCATCTTCTTTTTCACCAATTTAATCCTTTTTTTTTTTCTTATACTTTAAGTTCTAGGGTATATGTGCACAACGTGCAGGTTTGTTACATATGTATACATGCCCCATGTTGGTGTGCTGCACCCATTAACTCGTCATTTACATTAGGTATATCTCCTAATGCTATTCCTCCCCCCTCCCTCCACCCCACAGGCCCAGGTGTGTGATGTTCCCCTTCCTGTGTCCAAGTGTTCTCATTGTTCA
>NW_016816812.1:87239-122656 GCF_001698545.2 Rhinopithecus bieti
CCTCATGATCCACCCACCTTGGCCTCCCAAAGTGCTGGGATTACAGGCATGAGCCACTGTGCCCCACTGGTTCTGTTTATTTTGATCCCCTAAATAGCTGTGATTGCTTTTTAAAATTTATTTATTTATTTATTTATTTATTTATTTATTTATTTAGAGACAGAGTCTCACTCTGTTGTCCAGGCTGGAGTGCAGTGGCAAAATCGCGGCTCACGGCAACCTCTACCTCCCGGGTTCAAGTGATTCTCTCATGCCTCAGACTCCCAAGTAACTGGGATTACAGGCGTGTGCCACCACACCCGGCTAATTTTGGTATTTTTAGTAGAGCTGGAGTTTCACCGTGTTGGCCAGGCTGGTCTCGAACTCCTGACCTCAGGTAATCTGCTTGCCTCTGCTTCCCAAAGTGCTGGGATTACAGGCGTGAGCCACTATACCCGGCCTAATTTTAAATTTTATTTTAATTTTATTATTACTTTTTGAGACAGGGTATCACTCTGTTGCCCATTTTTATTGTATTATTATTTTTTGAGACAGAGTCTCACTCTGTTGTTGAGGCTGGAATGCAGTGGTGCAGTATTAGCCACTGCAACCTCAACTTCCTGGGCGCAGGTGATCCTTCCACCACAGTCTCCCCAGTAGCTGGGACCTTGCCACCTTGTGCCACCTTGCCTGACTAATTTTTGTATTTTTGGTAGAGATGGGGTTTCGCCATGTATCCTAGGCTGGTCGCAAACTCCTGGGCTCAAGTGATCCTCCGGCCTCAGGCTCCCGAAGTGCTGGGATTACAGTCCTGAGCCACCGGGCCCGGCCAAGCTCTAATTTCCATCTAGCAACCTCCATCTCTAGGGCCCCATCTCTCCTCTGCCCCTCTGCCTTGCTGCCTCCTCCTGGACTTGTCCATTTTGTCTCCTCCAGACAGTTCCCTCCCTGGTCGTCAGCATGATCTTTTAACAACATAAAATATGCTTCTATGTTAATCTATTTTCTTCTTGTGTACATTTTCCTATTTTTCTGTGTTCTGAGCTCATTGCCCCAGGGGATGCATAAGACTGGACCTAAGAGTGGAAAAGCTGGTTTATGTGTTTCAAAAGCTGAAGCCCTTAAGGGAAGGGAATGCCTTAGCAGAGACAGTATCTTGGCCAAGAATGGAAGGAAGGTCTGCCACCTGCTTCTTGGCAGGGTCCCCAGAGAAGAATGGCTCATGAGCCTGCCAGGCAGGCAGGGCCATCAGCAGCTTGCAAAATATTCCCGTATTGTCCGGGTTCAGAGCAGACACAGTGCAGCCTGCAGGACTGAAGGGGCTGTTGACACAGGATGATGGATGTCTTGTCATTGTTGCTTGAGGGCTGGATGCTGTACAACTCCCTGCAGCCTCCCTCCTCTCTAAGCAAATCTGGCCCTGTTGAGTATCTGGGAATTGTGGCCCAGTCTCAGGAGGACTGAGGTTAAATTTGTTTCCAGGCCGGATGTGATGGTCACGTCTGTAATCTCAGCTTTGGGAGGCTGAGAAATCCCACTTTGGGAGGCTGAGGCAGGTGAATCACTTGAGGTCAGGAGTTTGAGACCAGCCTGCCCAACATGGGGAAACCCTGTCTCTACTAAAAATACAAAAATTAGCCAGCATGGTGGCGCACACCTATAATCCCAGCTACTTGGGAGGCTAAGGCAGGAGAATTGCTTGAACCTGAGCGGTGGAGGTTGCAGTGAGCCGAGATTGAGTCACTGCACTCCAGCCTTGGTGATGGAGCGAGACTCCATCTCAAAAAAAAAAAAAAAAAATTGTTTCCAGCTGCCTCTGCAGAATAGACATTGAGGATGGACTCTAAGATGAATTACAGAAAATAATGTCATTGCACGTTTAAGTTTGTTACTGACATTCGGTAACTGCTAGAATGCCATACATATTGGTCCACAACCAACTGACTTACCTTTTCTTTTCTTTTTTTTTTGAGACAGGGTCTGGCTCTGTTGCCCAGGCTGGAGTGCAGTGGCAGGATCTCGGCTCACTGCAGCCTCTGCCTCCTGGACCCAAGAGATCCTCCCATCTCAGCCTCCCAAGTAGCTGGACCCACAGGCGCATCCACCACACCTGGCTAATTTTTTTGTTTGCTTGTTTGAGACCCCAGAACACAGAGCCCAGAAAAACAGAAAAATGTACAAAAGAACAAATAGATTAACATAGAAGCGTATTTTATGTTGTTAAAAGATCATGCTGATGACCAGGAAGGGAAATGTCTGGAGTGGGCCAAAATGGACAAGTCCAAGAGGAGGCAGCAATACAGGAGTCTTGCTCTGTCACCCAGGCTGGAATACAGTGGTGCGATCTCGACTCACTGCAGTCTCTGCCTCCTGAGCTCAAGCAATTCTCCTGTCTCAGCCTCCCAAATAGCTGGGATTACAGGTGTGTGCCACCACGCCCAGCCTAATTTTTGTATTTGTGGTAGAGACGGGGTTTCACCACATCACCCAGGTTGATCTCAAACTTCTGAGCTCAAGTGATCCTCCCACCCCAACCTCCCAAAGTGTTTACAGGCGTGAGACACTGAACTTAGCCTCTTTTTTTTTTTCTTTTTTAAAAGACAGGGTTTTACACTGTCATATCCAGGCTGGAGTGTGAAGTGCAGGGAAACAATCATAGCTCATTATAGCCTTCAACTTCCTGGCTCGAGTGATTCTCCTGCCTTAGCCTCCTGAGTAGCTGGGACTACAGGTGTGTACCACCACACTGGCTAATTTTACATATTTATTTATTTTAGTTTTAGAGATGGGGGTCTCACTATGTTGCCCAGTCTGGCCTTCAACTCCTGGGCTCAAGCGATCTTCCCTCCTCAGCCTCTGGACTAGATGGGACTACAGGTGTGCACCACTGTGATTTACATTTTTTTTTATTTTTATTTTTGAGATGGAGTTTTGCTCTTGTCACCGAGGCTGGAGTGCCATGGTGCAATTTCGGCTCACTTAACCGCCACCTCCTGGGTTCAAGTGATTCTTCTGCCTCAGTCTCCTGGGACTACAGGTGTGAGCCACCACACCTGGCTAATTTTTTGTATTTTTTGTAGAGACAGGATTTCACCATGTTGGCCAGGCTGGTCTCAAACTCCTGACCTCAAGTGATCCACCCACCTCCGCCTCCCAAAGTGCTGGGATAATAGGTGTGAGCCACCATGCCCAGCCAATTTACATTTTTTTCTTTTTTTTAGACAGAGCCTTGCTCTGTCTCCCAAGCTGGAGTACAATGGCGCCATCTCAGCTCACTGCAACCTCCGCCTCCCAGGTTCAAGCAGTTCTCTGCCTCAGTCTCCCAAGTAGCTGGGATTATAGGCGCCTGGCTAATTTTTGTATTTTTAGTAGAGACGGGGTTTCACCATCTTGGCCAGGCTGGTCTTGAACTCCTGATCTCATGTGATCTGCATGCCTCGGCTTCCCAAAGTGCTGGGATTACTGGCGTGAGTCACCGTGTCCGGCCCGATTTACATTTTTAAAGGACTGTCTGGCTGTGTAGAAGAAGGTGTGAAGCCGGTGAAACCCCATCTCTATAAAAATACAAAAAATTAGCCAGGCGTGGTGACGGGTGCCTGTAGTCCCAGCTACTCGGGAGGCTGAGGCAGGAGAATGGCATGAACCTGGGAGGCGGAGCTTGCAGTGAGCTGAGATCACGCCACTGCACTCCAGCCTGGGTGATGAGCGAGACTCCATCTCAAAAAAAAAAAAAAAAAAAAAAAAAAGAGGGGGGGGGGCAGATTAGAGGGGAAGAGGAGGAGAAGCAGCAAAATCAGGAAGCTATTGCAGACATTCAACTGAGACATGATGGTCACATGACTGGAAGGTGGCTGTAGAAATAGGGAAGGAAAGATAGATTTGGGATGTATTTTGGAGTTAGAATCAACAGGATTTGATGAGGAATGGGATGGGTAGAGAGGAAGATGGTGGTGAGGGAGAGGAAGAAACCAAGGACAACTCCCAGGTTTCTGGATTGAACATGTGGGTGGTGAGTAGTTGCGCTATTTACTGAGATGGGGAAGATGGGTTTTTGTTTGTTTTTTTCCACTCTATAGGGTGCAAGTAAGGAGACTCTAGAGTGTCCACTTGGGACATTCTAGCAGTTATCGAATGTCAGTAACAAACTTAGATGCGCAATGAAATTATTATTGTTATTATTTATTTATTTATTTGAGACAGAGTCTCGCTCTGTCACCCAAGCTGGAGTGCAGTGGCATGATCTCGACTCACTGCAAGTTCCGCCTCCCAGGTTCACGCCATTCTCCTGCCTTAGCCTCCCGAGTAGCTGGGACTATAAGTGCCCGCCACCATGCCTAGCTAATTTTTTGTATTTTTAGTAGAGGCGGGCTTTCACCATGTTAGCCAGGATGGTCTCGATCTCCTGACCTTGTGATCCACCTGCCTCAGCCTCCCAAAGTGCTGGGATTGCAGGCGTGAGCCACCGCGCCCGGCCGCAATGAAATTATTTTCTGTAATTTATCTTAGCTTTCACCCTAATGCTGTAGGGGGCCAGCCCCTCCACACCTATGGGTATTTCTTGTCAGGTGGGATGAAAGACTGAGAAAAGAAATAAGACACAGAGACAAAGTATAGATAAAGAACAGTGGGCCCAGGGGACCAGTGCTCAGCATACGGAGGACCCGCACCAGCACTGGTCTCTGAGTTCCGTCAGTATTTATTGATTACTATTTTCACTGTCTCGGCAAGGAGAATGCGGCAGGAGAACAGGGTGAGAGTGGGGAGAAGGTCAGCAGGAAAACATGTGAGCAAAGGAATCTGTGTCACAAATAAGTTCAAGGGAAGGAAGGTCCTGTGCCTGGATGTGTACTTAGGCCAGATTTATGCTTCTCTCCACCCAAACATCTCAGTGTAGTAAAGAATAACAGAGCAGCATTGCCACCAGCATATCTTGCTTCCAGCCACAGGGTGGTTTTCTCCTATCTCAGAATAGAATGAATGTACGATAAGGTTTTACACAGAGACATTCCGTTTCCAGGGACATGAAGGAGATGGAGGCCTTCCTCTTATCTCAACCGCAAGAGGCCTTCCTCTTTTACTAATCCTCAGCACGGACCCTTTACAGGTGTCAGGCTGGGGCATGGTCAGGTCTTTCCCTTCCCACAAGGCCGTATCTCAGGCTCTCTCAGTGGGGGAAAACCTTGGACAATACCCAGGCTTTCTTAGGCAGAAGTCCCTGCGGCTTTCCGCAGTTCATTGTGCCCCTGGTTAATCGAGAATGGAGAATGGTGATGACTTTTACCAAGCATACTGCCTGTAAACATATTGTTAACAAGGCACACATCCTGCACAGCCCTAGATCCCTTAAACCTTAATTCCACACAGCACATGTTTCTGTGAGCACAGGGTTGGGGCTAAAGTTACAGATTAACAGCATCTCAAGGCAAAACAATTTTCTTAGTACAGATCAAAATGGAGTTTCTTATGTCTTCCTTTTCTACATAGCCACAGTAACAGTCTGATCTCTCTTTCTTTTCCCTACACAGTGCTCTATATGTTTGAGATACCCCTGAGATATTAGAACAGTTGCCACTTATGGAATGCTTAACAAATGCCAAGCACTGTTCTTGTTACCAAAACACCAGGAGTTCAGGCTAGGTCCTGCTGCTTGCTGCACAGAAAGTCAATCACAGACAATTTTTGCCACGGAAGAAGGCTTTAATCGGGTGCTGTGGCTGACATGGGAGATTGGTCTCAAATCTATGACTGAAGTTAGGGTCTTATATAGCAGGGAACAATTGTAACCATGTATAGGAAAACAGGAACTCGGGAGGGGTTAGGAAGCAATCACGATGAATGAGGGGCCTGGCATTTCATTGTCTAGATGCCATGATCTGGTGAGTTTCAGTTATTTGATACATTTTGAGAGGGCTGACAGTCATTTCCTGAAGAAGGAACTCAGACAAAGTAAATGTAAGTCTCAAGCTTTAAGACCAGAAGGGTTGACAGGCACCATGGCTTATGCCTGTAATCCCAGCACTTTGGGAGGCTGAGGCCGGTGGATCACTTGAGGTTAGGAGTTCGAGACCAGCCTGGCCAACACGGTGAATCCCCGTCTCTACTAAAAATACAAAAATTAGTTGGGCATGGTGGTGGGTACCTGAAATCCCAGCTACTCAGGAGGCTGAGGCAGGAGAATCACTTGAACCTAGGAGGCAGAGGTTACAGTGAGCCAAGATCGTGCCACTGCACTTCAACCTGGGCAACAAGAGTGAAACTTCGTCTCGAACAAACAAACAAACAAGAAAACAAAGTACTAGGATTATAGGCATGAGCCAACACTGTGTCTGGTTTATCTAAGATTTTCATAGCTGGAGAGAAGTTAATGCCTGGCTTCATAGTTTCAAAGGACAGGCTGACTCTTGTTTGGGGTAATGCAGCTGGTGACTTGAAGTTAAAGCCGGCCGGGCGCGGTGGCTCAAGCCTGTAATCCCAGCACTTTGGGAGGCCGAGATGGGCAGATCACGAGGTCAGGAGATCGAGACCATCCTGGCTAACACTGTGAAACCCCGTCTCTACTAAAAAAATACAAATATCTAGCCGGACGAGGTGGCGGGCGCCTGTAGTCCCAGCTACTCCGGAGGCTGAGGCAGGAGAATGGCGGGAACCCGGGAGGCGGAGCTTGCAGTGAGCTGAGATCCGGCCACTGCACTCCAGCCTGGGCGACAGAGCGAGACTCCGTCTCAAAAAAAAAAAAAAAAAAAAAAAAAAGAAAAGTGAAGTTAATGCTCCTTTGCCATTCTGAAAATCCCAGGGCCCTTAAGAATTACATTAAATTGGCCAGGTGTAGTGGCTTACACCTGTAATCACAGCACTTTGGGAGGTTGAGGTGGGTGGATCACCTAAGGTCAGGAGTTCGAGACCAGCCGGACCAATATGATAAAACCTCGTCTCTACTAAAAATACAAAAATTAGCCAGGTGTGGTGGCAGGCACCTATAATCCTAGCTACTCGAGAGGCTGAGACAGGAGAATCGCTTGAACCTGGGAGGCAGAGGTTGCAGTGAGCCGAGATCGCGCCATTGCACTCCAGCCTGGGCAACAAGAACAAAACTCTGTCTCAAAAAAAAAGAATTACATTAAATCTACTCTGCCTGTGCTCTAGAAATGAAACAAGAGAGCTTAGATGACTGCACATCTGTTTACGAGATGGTTTGGTGAATATTTGAAGCCCACTGTTGACACCTCCTGCTCAGAAAAAAAAAAAGATTCTGTTCAAAATATTATTGTTCACTGACAACGTACCTGGTCACCCAAGAGCTCTGTTGAAGATGTACAAAGAAATTAATGTTGTTTTCATGCCTGCTAACAAAACATCCATTCTGCTGTTCATGGATCAAGGAGTAATTTAGACTTTTAAGTCTTATTATTTAAGAAATGCATTTTGTGAGGCTGTAGCTGCCATAGACAATGATTCCTCTGATGGATCTGGGCAAGGTAAATTGAAAACCTTCTGGAAAGAATTCGCCATTCTGGATGCCATTAAGAACATTCAGGGTTCATGGGAGGAGGTGAAAATACTCACATTAGCAGGAGTTTTGAAGTGAATTCCACCCTCATGGATAACTTTGAGGGGTTCAAGACTTCAGTGGAGGAAGGAATTGCAGATGTGGTGGAAATAGCAAAAGAGCTAGGATTAGAAGCAGAGTGTGAAGATGGGGCTGAATTGCTAAAATCTCATGATCAAACTTCAACAGATGACAAGTTGTTTCTTTGTTACGTTTTGTTTTTTTTTGAAACAGAGTCTCGCTCTGTCACCCGCTGGAGTGCAGTGGTGTGATCTTGGCTCACTGCAACCTCCGCCTCGTGGGTTCAAGAGATCCTCATGCCTCAGCCTCCTGAGTAGCTGGGATCACAGCCATGTACCACCATGCCCTGCTACTTTTTGTATATTTTTTAGACAGGGGGCTTCGCCTTGTTGGCCAGCCTGGTCTTGAACTCTTGGTCTTAAGTGATCCACCTGCCTTGGACTCCCAAATTGCTGGGATTACAGGCATGAGCCACTGTGCCTGGCAAGGGGTTGTAATTTTTTTTTTTTTTTTTGAGATGGAGTCTCTCTCTGTCGCCCAGTGATTCTCTTGCCTCAGCTTCCTGAGTAGCTGGGATTACAGGAGCCCCCCCCGCCCCACCACACCCAGCTGATTTTTGTATTTTTAGTAGAGACGGGGTTTTCACCATGTTGGCCAGGCTGGTCTGGAACTGCTGACCTCGTGATCCGCCCACCTCGGCCTCCCAAAGTGCTGGGATTACAGCCCTGAGCCACCACACCTGGCCAGAAAGTAGTTTCTTGAGACGGAAACTACTCCTGGTGAAGATCCTGTTGAACACTGTTGAAATGGCAACAAAGGATTTATAATATCCCATAAACTTGGTTTATCAGCCATCTAAGTTTTATAGTTTTTTTTTTTTTTTTTTTTGAGACGGAGTCTCGCTCTGTCGCCCAGGCTGGAGTGCAATGGCCGGATCTCAGCTCACTGCAAGCTCTGCCTCCCGGGTTTACGCCATTCTCCTGCCTCAGCCTCCCAAGTAGCTGGGACTACAGGTGCCCGCCACCTCGTCCAGCTAGTTTTTTGTATTTTTTAGTAGAGACGGGGTTTCACTATGTTAGCCAGAGTGGTCTCGATCTCCTGACCTCGTGATCCGCCCATCTCGGCCTCCCAAAGTGCTGGGATTACAGGCTTGAGCCACTGCGCCCGGCCATAGTTTTAGATCTTATATTTAGGTCTTTCATCCATTTTGAGTAAATTGTTTTATATGGTATTAAGTAAGGATCCAACTTCTTTTTTTTTTTTTTTTTTTTTTGAGACGGAGTCTCGCTCTGTCGCCCAGGCTGGAGTGCAGTGGCACTATTTCTGCTCACTGCAAGCTCTGTCTCCCGGGTTCACACCACTCTCCTGCCTCAGCCTCCTGAGTAGCTGGGACTACAGGCG
Organism: Rhinopithecus bieti; assembly: GCF_001698545.2. Lineage (NCBI taxonomy): Eukaryota > Metazoa > Chordata > Mammalia > Primates > Cercopithecidae > Rhinopithecus > Rhinopithecus bieti. The sequence continues at coordinate 96,187 of NW_016816812.1, forward strand.
CCCACCACCACGCCCGGCTGATTTTTTGTATTTTTTAGTACAGACAGGGTTTCACCGTGTTACCCAGGATGGTCTCGATCTCCTGACCTCATGATCCGCCCGCCTCGGCCTCCCAGAGTGCCAGCTTCATTTTTTTTGCATGCGAATATCCAGTTTTCCCAGCATTATCTGTGAAAAGACTGCCCTTTCCTCACCGAATGGTTTTGGTATCCTTATTGAAAATTATTTGACCTCATACATGAGTGTTTATTTCTGAGCTTTTATTCCATTCCATTGGTCTATATGTCTGTCTTCATGCCAGTACCACTCTTTTGATTACTGTAGCTTTGTAGTAACTTTTGAAAGCAGAAAGTATGAGTCCTCCAACTTTGTTTTTTTTTGTTTTGTTTTGTTTTGTTTTGAGACAAAGTCTCACTCTGTCACCCAGGCTGGAGCTCAGTGGCACGATCTCAGCTCACTGCAACCTCTGCCTTCCAAGTTCAAACAATTATTGTTCCTCAGCCTTCTGAGTAGCTGGGATTACAGGCTTGCGCCACCATGCCTGGCTAAGTTTTGTATTTTTAGTAGAGACAGTGTTTCACCATATTGGCCAGGCTGGTCTTGAGCTCCTGACATCAGGTGATACGCCCGCCTCGACCTCCCAAAGTTCTGGGATTACAGGCGTAAGCCACCGTGCCTGGCCTCTTACTGTTTCTGTATATGAATTTCCTGCTTCAACCAGGTTGGCCTCTGGTCACTCTTGCGTACAACATTTTTCTGTCCACCTCCTTGCTCTTGTCCATCAGTGAAGCCTGCCTGGGAAGACTTCCCCTGTCAGCTCTGCCCATCTCAAACTTACTTAAGACTCAGAAACCTACTTATAGATTGGGCATGGTGGCTCATGCTTGTAATTCCAGCATTTTGGGAGGCTGAGGTGGGAGGATCACTTGAGACCAGGAGTTCCAGACCAGCCTGGGCAATATGACAAAACCCTGTCTCTATTTAAAAAAAGAAACTTAATTAAAAAACACACACACACACAAAAAACCCCAACATTGAAGCACTATTCACAATAGCAAAGGTGTGGAATCAACTTAAATACCCATTGGTGACAGACTGAATAAAGAAAATGTGGTACATATACACCATGGAGTACTATGCAGCTTATGCATAAAAAAGAATGAGATCATGTCTTTTTCAGGAATGGGGATGGAGCTTAAGGCTATTATCCTTAGCAAACTAACACAGGAACAGAAAGCCAAATAGCGTATGTTCCTGCTTATAAGTGGGAGCTAAATAATAAGAACTTAAGAACACAAAGAGGTAAACAACAGACACTGGGGTCTACTTGAGGGTGAGGGTGGGAGGAGGGAGAGGAGCAGAAAAGACAACTAGTGGGTACTGGGCTTAATACTTGTGTGATGACATAGTCCGTTCCAGAAACCCCTGTGACACGTGTTTACCTATGTAACAACCAACCCTTCATATGTATCCCCAAACCTAAAATAAAAGTTAATAAAAAAAAAACCCGACCAAAGCAAAAACTGGCCAGGCGTGGTGGTTCATGCCTGTAATCCCAGCACTTTGGGAGGCTGAGGTGGGCAGATCCCTTGAGGTTAGGAGTTTGAGAGCAGACGGGCCAACATGATGATACACCGTCTCTACTAAAAATACAAAACATTTGGCCAGGGATGCTGGCTCATGCCTGTGTAATCCTAGCACTTTGGGAGGCCGAGGTGGGAGGATCACCTGAGGTCAGGAGTTCGAGACCGGCCTGGCCAACACGGTGAAACGCCGTCTCTACTAAAATTACAAAAATTAGTTAGGCATGCTGGTGGACACCGGCAATCTTAGCTACTTGGGAGGCTGAGGCAGCAGAATTGCTTGAATCCAGGAGGTGGAGGTCACAGTGAACCGAGATCGTGCCATTGCACTCCAGCCTGGGCGACAAGAGGTAAACTCCGTCTCAAAAAAACAAAAACAAACAAACAAACAAAAAAACCCAAAATTAGCTGGGCATGGGAGTGGGCGCCTATAATCCCAGCTACTTGAGAGGCTGAGGCAGGATAATTCCTTGAACCCGGGAGGCGAAGGTTGCAGTGAGTCGAGATTGCACCACTGCATTCTAGACTGGGCCAGAGAGCGAGACTCCATCTCAAAGAAAAACAACCACAACAAAAAACAACGAAAAAACCAAAACCAAAATAAAAAACCCCTACTTACTCTAGGCTCAGTCTATGGAGTCTTTTTTAGACTGTTACACCCCTCTATGACCTTCGAACTCTTCTGGAACCAATCTGCTATTCCTTGATTGCACGTAAGACATAATTAGTTTCTTTTCCAAACTGCATGATGGGAGTGGGCCTTGTCTTCCCTTTACAGAGCATCAGCTCTGAGCAGGGCATTCTGCTAGGCTCAGGGCATACTGAGGATGACAAGATGCTTAGGGGCTTCTCCCTGACAGAGCTGATGGTCTGGGGGTAGAGAAAAGATAAGCTAAGAGGTGATTCTGGACCAGTGTAACAAATGGCATCGTATGGTCCTGGATGCAAGATGCACAGGAGTCAGGGAACCTTTCTCAACTGAGATGTGAAATGACCTCTTTTTTTTTTCTTTTTTGAGACCGAGTCTCACTCTGTCACCCAGGCAGTGCAGTGGTGCAATCTCGACTCACTGCAACCTCCGCCTCCCAGGTTCAAGCAGTTCTCGTCCTCAGCCTCCCGAGTAACTGAGATTACAGGCTCATGCCACTATGCCTGACTAATTTTTTGTATTTTTAGTAGAGATGAGGTTTCACCATGTCGGCCAGGCTGGTCTTGAACTCCTGGCCCCAAGTGATCCACCTGCCTTGGCCTTCCAAAGTGCTGGGATTACAGGTGTGAGCCACCGTACCCGGCTGAATGACCTTTTTTTTTTTTTTGGAACAATCTCGCTCTCTGGCCTGGCTAGAGAGCAGTGGCACAATTATAGCTCACTGCAGCCATGACCTGATATGCTCAAGCGATCCTCTCACCTCAGCCTCCCAAGTACCTAGGACTATAGGCACGTGCCACCATGCTCAGTTAATTTTTAACATTTTTTGTAGAGATGGGGGTCTCGCTATATTGCCCCGGCTGGTCTCAAGTGATCCTCCCACCTTGGCCCCACAAAGTGCTTGTATTACAGGCATGAACCACCAGGCCCAGTCTATAAACTGATCTCTAAGCTTGGCAAATAGAGTGGGGTGAGGTAGGATAAACTGCCAACAAGAGAGAACTTGTGGCTGGGCGCGATGGTTTATGCCTGTAATCCCAGCACTTTGGGAGGCTGAGGTGGGAGGATCACCTGAGATTAGGAGTTTGAGACCAGCCTGGCCAATATGGTGAAACCCCACTTCTACTAAAAATGCAAAATTTAGCCAGACCCAGTGGCACGTGCCTGTAATCCCAGCTACTCAGGAGGCTGAGGCTGGAGAATCGCTTGAACCCGGGAGGCGGAGGTTGCAGTGAGCTGAGATTGTACCACTGCACTCCAGCCTGGGGGACAGAGCGAGACTCCGTCTCAAAAAAAAAGAAGAGAGGGCCGGGCATGGTGGCTTACGCCTGTAATCCCAGCACTTTGGGAGGCTGAAGCGGGCAGATCATCTGAGGTCAGGAGTTCGAGTCCAGCCTGGCCAACATGGTGAAACCCCCGTCTCTACTGAAAAAATATAAAAATTAGCCAGGTATGGTGGCATGCGCCTGTAATCCCAGCTACTCAGGAGGCCGAGGCTGGAAAATCGCTTGAACCCGGGAGGCGGAGGTTGCAGTGAGCTGAGATCGTGCCACTGTACTCGAGCCTGGGCGACAGAGTGAGACTTTTTTTTTTCTACAGACAAAGAAGGGAGAACTTGTGCTGAAGCCTATGGTCCAGAGAGTGCAGGGGGAGAGTGCAGGGTTTTTGAGGAGAGAAAGGATGTCAAGTGGGGTTGGACTTGGTGGCTGGGATGTGGTAGGGCAGTTTGGGCAACACGGGCGGAAACAGAGAGGCGAGCATGGACTGTGCTCACAGGGGCTCCTAAGGCATGGCATGAAGTCTGAGTGGGATGTGGAGGGCTATCTGGGGGTAGAGGGCCTGAAGGATTTTAAGTAGGGGAGTGATGTGGTCAGACTCAGGATTGCACTGCGACTAATGGCTTGGAAAGGGGGGCATAGCTGTGTTGGGAGTGTAGGGAGGGAGCCTGGAGACCAGAAATCCTCTCCAGGCTGTTACAGAAAGAGGGTGGTGTCCTGGCTGGAGTCACGGCAGTGCGAGTGGAGAATAGAGGTGGATGCATCCTGACATAAAGAGAAGGTTGACAGTTTAGGGACTGGTTATTTTATTTATTTATTTTTCTTTGAGACTGAGTCTCGCTCTGTTACCCAGGCTGGAGTGCAGTGGCATTATCTTGGCTCACTGCAATCTCTGCGTCCTGGGTTCAAGTGATCCTCCTGCCTCAGCCTCCCAAGTAGCTGGAATTGCAGAAGCGTGTAATTTTTGCCCGGCTAATTTTTGTATTTTTAGTAGAAACAGGGTTTCACTATGTTGGTCAGGCTGGTCTTGAACTCCCGACCTCAGGCCCATCTCGACCTCCCAAAGTGCTGGGATTACAGGGGTGAGCCATCGTGCCTGGCACCACCTCCTTTTTTTTTTTTTTTTTTTTTTTTCTATTTTGGAGACAGGGTCTCCCTCTGTCGCCCAAGCTGGAGTGCAATGGCACGATCATGGGTCACTGCAGCCTCAACCTCCTGGGCTCAAGCAATCCTCCCACCTCAGCCTCCTGAGTAGCTGGGACTACAGGCGTGCACCACCGCGCCTGGCTAATTTTTGCGTTTTTTATAGAGACAGGGTGTTGTTTTGTTGCCCAGGCTAGTCTTGAACTCCTGGCCTCAAGTTATCCTCCCACCTCTGCCTCCCAAAGTGCCAGGATTACAACTGTGAACCACTACACCTGGCCAATACCCCTTCTTCTATAGTTATGAGCTAGAGGCAGCAAGTGACGTGGTCAAGGCCCCGCAGTGGGCACTGGGCGCCTATGCTCTCGCTCTGTCCTGGCTCTGCAGCGTGTTCTTGTCTCAGCATGGGTGACCTTTCGGGCAATCCTGGTATGGGAGGGGGAAGGGAGGTACTATCTGTTCTTCTAGGCCAGCCACAGACCTTGAGGGAGCCACAATAAATCCTGTGTTTGTTTGATAAAGCAGTTGGCTTTTGGTCTGGCAGGAAGAAGAGCTGGAACAGGTGTGGCAAGAGTGGGCAGCCTGCGGCACCTCTGTGGGAGATGGGTGAGACGGCTCCAGGGCTGTGAGTTTGAAGAAACCTAGGGACTTTCTCAGCCATCTCTCTCGTGTGGCACACCCCATGGCCTGGCAGGGGGCTTTGGGGGTATGTAGTTTGAAGAAACCTAGGGACTTTCTCACGACCTAGCCATCTCCCACACGTGGCCATCTCTCTCATGTGGCACCACCCCAGGGTCTGGCAGCGGGCTCCAAGGCTGTGGAGTTTGAAAATCTGAGGGATGACCGGGCATGGTGGCTCACGCCTGTAATCCCAGCACTTTGGGAGGCTGAGGTGGGCAGATCACCTGAGGTCAGGAGTTCAAGACCATCCTGGCAAACATGGTGAAACCCTGTCCCTACTAAAAATACAAAAGATTAGCCAGGCATGGTGGTTGTGCCTATAATCCTAGCTACTTGGGAGGTTGAGGCACGAGAATCACTTGGACCTGGGAGACGGAGGTTGCAGTGAGCCGAGATCACACCAGCACTCCAGCCTGAGCGACAGAGAGAGATTCCGTCTCAAAAAAAAAAGAAAAAGGCGGGGAGAAACAGACCGGGAAGGGGAAGCGGAAGGGATTTTCTTGGAGTCACACAGGAAAGTAGTGGCCAGGCTGGTCCTAGAGTGATCAGATTTCCTGACTCCTGCCTGGGGTGTGCTTCCTGATGCTAAATGCCTTTCTCTTCTCTGGCTGTTGGAAGACTTCCTGAAACCCCTTACCTGGGATCCTGCTCAGTTTGTGGTCTGTGTGTTACCAGCTCTACCACCTCTGCTTAAGGATCAAAAAAGAAGTAAGTTAGGATGGACCCGAAGCCAGACACAGATCCGTGTGCACGTGGCGGAGGCTGTAGGATGGAGTAGGACACCTCCCCTCCCCTGTCCCTCCCCAAGGAGGCCCCGGGGGTGCCCAGGGGTTGGGAGAAACCAGGGGAGACTCTGAGACCCGGTAGCCCTGCCATTGGGGATTGGGTCTGTCTCCTTTCTCTGCCACATCCCCCTGGCTTGGGGGTGCTGGGGTGGGCTAAGGAGGCAGACGATAGCTGGGCCTCACAGTGCAGCCAGGAGGGATGGCGCCCAGGCTGCCCTCTTGAAGCTGATGGTAAATGAATAGCCCTGCCCCTGCCTCCACGGCTTCCCTGCTCTCTTGGCCAGGGACTGCTGGGGGTGGAGGCAGATGCAACCCCTTGGTCCTCTGCCCATGCCTGCAAATCTCATCCCAGACAGGCCCAGAGAAACCTCCTCTTGGTTCCCTCCCCTTCGTCTCCTATCCCTAAGCCCCTTCATTGTCTAAGGCGATCTCCTTCTTGAATCCTTCCTTCTCACTAAGACCGGCCCCCTCACTGAGCCCCTCCCATCTCTAAGCCCCCTTCCCTCTAAGCCCCTAACCCTACCCCTTTTCCAGCCTCATCCTTTCACCCTCATTCCCTCCCTCTCTTTCCCTCCCTTCTACTCTTTCTCTTTCCTTCTCTCTCTCCCTTTCTTTCCTTCCTTCCTTCCTTCCTTCCTTCCTTCCTTCCTTCCTTCCTTCCTTCCTTCCTTCTTTCTTTCTCTTTCTTTCTTCTTTCTTCCTTTCTTTTTCTCTTTTTCTTTTATCTTTGTCTCTTCCTCCCTGTCTTTCTTTCTGTCTCTTTCTCTCTCCTTTCCTCCCTCCCTTTCTCCCTCCCTTTCTCCCTCCCTTTCTCCCTCCCTCCCTTTCTCCCTTCCTTTCTCCCTCCCTTTCTCCCTTCCTTTCTCCCTTCCTTTCTCCCTCCCTTTCTCCCTCCCTTTCTCCCTTCCTTTCTCCCTCCCTCCCTTTCTCCCTTCCTTTCTCCCTCCCTTTCTCCCTCCCTTTCTCCCTCCCTTTCTCCCTCCCTTTCTCCCTCCCTTTCTCCCTCCCTTTCTCCCTTCCTTTCTCCCTCCCTCCTTTTCTCCCTTCCTCTCTTTCTCTCTTTTTTCTCTCTTTCTCTCCCTCCCCATCTTTCTTTTTCTCTTTTTTCCCTTCCTTCCTCTCTCTCACTTTCACTCTCTTCTCTCTCCCCCCACTTCCACCCCTCCTCTCTCTCCCCTTTTCTCTCTCTCTCCCATCCCTCTCTCTTTCTCCTTTTTTTTTTTTGAGACAGAATTTTGCTCTTGTTGCCAGGCTGGAGTACAATGGCGTGGTCTTGGCTCACTGCAACCTCCGCCTCCCAGGTTCAAGCAATTCTCCTGCCTCAGCCTCCCAAGTAGCTGGGGTTACAGGTGCCCACCACCACGCCCGGTTAAGTTTTGTATTATTAGTAGGATGGGGTTTCACCATGTTGACCAGGCTGGTCTCGAATTCCTGACCTCAGGTGATTCTGCCTGCCTCTGCCTCCCAAAGTACTGGGATTACAGGCGTGAGCCAACATACCCGGCCTTCCCCTCCCCTCCCCTTCCCACCCCTCCCCTCCCTTCCCCTTTCCTTTCTTTGTCTTGCTGTGTCAACCAGGCTGAAGTGCAGGTACCATCATTGCTCACTGCAGCCTCAAACTCCTTGGCTCAAGCAATCCTCCAGGCTCAGCCTCCCTAGTAGCTGGGACTACAAGCATGCACCACCACGACTGGGTAATTTTTAATTTTTTTTATAGGGTTGGGGTCTTACTATGTTGCCCAAGCTGCCTGCATCCCCTTTCTCAAACTCTCTCCAGGACCCATCTCCATCAATCATTCCTGGTGCCTGTGTAATCAGTTTCACTCTCCCTGACTCCCTCCAGAGACTAGAAGAGCAGTTCCCAAAGGGAAATCTACTGGGGAGAGAGTAATCCAAACACCCAGTCCTTTCCTAGAATCTTACAGCGACTGACCAAGCAAAGCTACACTTACTATCATAAAGCAAAGTACTTTTTTTTTTTTTAGACAGTCTTACTCTGTCACCCAGGCTGGAGTGCAGTGGTGTGATCTCAGCTCACTGCAAGCTCCGCCTGCCAGGTTCACGCCATTCACCTGCCTCAGCCTCCCAAGTAGCTGGGACTACAGGCGTCCGCCACCACGCCTGGCTAATTTTTTGTTTTTGTGTTTTTAGTAGAGACGGGGTTTCACCATGTTAGCCAGGATGGTCTCAATCTCCCAACCTCATGATCCGCCCACCTTGGCCTCTCCCAAAGTGCTGGCTGCCACCTCTGCCTCCTGGGTTCAAGTGATTCTCATGCCTCAGTCTCTGGAGTAGCTGAGATTGTAGGTGCCAGCCACCATGCCCGGCTAATTTTTTGTATTTATTTATTTATTTATTTATTTGAGATGGAGTCTCGCTCTGTCGCCCAGGCTGGAGTGCAGTGACGCGATCTGGGCTCACTGCAAGCTCCGCCTCCTGGGTTCACGCCATTCTCCTGCCTCAGCCTCCAAAGTAGCTGGGACTACAGGCACTCGCCACAACGCCCAGCTAATTTTTTTGTATTTGTAGTGGAGACGGGGTTGCACCGTGTTAGCTAGGATGGTCTCGATCTCCTGAACTCGTGATCTGCCTGCCTTGGCCTCCCAAAGTGCTGGAATTACAGGCGTGAGCCACTGTGCCCGGCCAATTTTTTGTATTTTTAGTAGAGACGGCGTTTCACCATGTTGGCCAGGCTGGTCTCAAACTCCTGACCTCAGGTGATCCACCTGCATTGGCATCTCAAAGTGTTGGGATTACAGGCATGAGCCACCACACCCAGCCTCACTTGCTATTAATAGTAACCCACTTCCTCTTCCTTGGATCGTCAGGGTGACTACACATTGGTGTTTCTTACTTGGAGGGGAAATTTCTGGAGTTAAGTGGAATGTTCTGTCATGAAATCTAGGCTGTGCGTGGTGGCTCATGCCTATTATCCTAGTACTTTCAGAGGCCGAAACAGGAAGATCACTTGAGCCCAGGGATTTGAAAGTGGCTTGGGCGACATGGTGAGACCCCATTTCTATAAAAAATACAAAAATTGGCCAGGTGCAGTGGCTCATGACTGTAATCCCAGCACTTTGGGAGGCCGAGGCAGGCGGATCACCTGAGGTCAGGAGTTCGAGACCAGCCTGGCCAACATGGTGAAACCCCCTCTACTAAAAATACAAAAAATACAAAAAAATCAGCCGGGCATGGTGGTGGGCGTATGTAATCCCAGCTACTCAGGAGGCTGAGGCAGGAGGATTGCTTGAACCCAGGAGGTGGAGGTTGCAGTGAGCCCAGATCGAGATCACAACATTGTACTCCAGCCTGGGTGACAAGAGCAAGACTGCCTCATTAAAAAAAAAAAAAAAAATTGGCTGGACATGGTGGTATGTGCCTGTAGTCCCAGCTAGCTGCCACAGGGATCGTTTGCCCTTTTTGCTTCAGCTTTACTGCGGCCAAAAACATTTAAAAAATATATTTGTGGCCGGGCGCGGTGGCTCAAGCCTGTAATCCCAGCACTTTGGGAGGCCGAGACGGGCGGATCACGAGGTCAGGAGATCGAGACCATCCTGGCTAACACCGTGAAACCCCGTCTCTACTAAAAAAAAAAATACAAAAAACTAGCTGGGCGTGGTGACGGGCGCCTGTAGTCCCAGCTACTCGGGAGGCTGAGGCAGGAGAATAGCGGGAACCCGGGAGGTGGAGCTTGCAGTGAGCTGAGATCCGGCCACTGCACTCCAGCCTGGGCGACAGAGCAAGACTGTTTCAAAAAAATATATATATATATATATTTGTTTATTTATTTATCTTTTGAGGTAGGGTTTTGCTGTGTCACCCAAGCTGGATCGAGTACAGTGGCATGATCATGTCTCTGCAGCCTCGACTTCTCTAGGCTGAGGTGATCTTCTGATGTCAGCCTCCAGAGTAGCTGGAACTGCAGGCGTACGCCACTGCCACCACACTCGGCTTTTTTTTTTTTTTTTTTTTTTTGAGATGGAGTCTCACTCTGTCGCCCAAGCTGGAGTGCAGTGGTGTGATCTCGGCTCAATACAACCTCCGCATCCCGGGTGCCAGCGATTCTCTTGCCTCGGCCTCCCGATTAGTTGGGATTACAGGGGCCTGCCACCACGCCCAGCTAATTTTTGTATGCTTTGTAGAGATGGGGTTTCGCCACGTTGCCTAGGCTGTGTTTGTGTTTTTAGAGACAGCCTGTCAGTCAGGCTGGAGTGCAGTGGTGAAATCATAGCTTGCTGCAGTCTTGAACTCCTTGGCTCAAGTGATTCGCCTATCTCAGCCTCCCGAGTAACTGGGACCACAGGCATGCACCACCATGCCTGGCTAACTTTTAAATTTTTTGTAGAGACGGGGTCCTTGCTATATTGTCCAGGCTGGTCTCAATCTCCTGGCCTCAAATGATCCTCCCGCCTTGGCCTCCCAAGGAGTTGGGATTACAGACATAAGCCGTCATGCCCAGTATCCAAAACATTTGAGATACAATAATTTAGAAAAAAAAAAAAAGTCCAGCTGGGCACGGTGGCTCACACCTGTAATCCCAGCACTTTGGGAGACTGAGGCAGGTGGATCACCTGAGGTCGCGAGTTCGAGACCAGCCTAACCAACATGGAGAAACCTTGTCTCTACTAAAAATACAAAATTAGCCGGGCGTGGTGGCATACGCCTGTAATTCCATCTACTTGGGAGGCTGAGGCAGGAGAATTGCTTGAACCTGGGAGGCGGAGGTTGCGGTGAGCCAAGATTATGCCATTGCACTCCAGCCTGGCCCCCACCTAAAAAAAAAAAAAAAAAAAAAAGACCAGGCGCAGTGGCTCACACCTGTACTGTAATCCCAGCACTTTAGGAGGCTGAGGCAGGCGGATCACCTGAGATCAGGAGTTTGATGCCAGCCTGGCCAATGTGGTGAAACCCCGTTTCTACCACAAATACAAAAAATGAGCCAGGTGTGGTGGCATGTGAAGGTGGAGGTTGCAGTGAGCCAAGATCATGCCACTGCATTCCAGTGTGGGTGACAGAGTGAGACTCTGTCTAAAAAAAAAAAAAAAAAAAAAAAAAAATCAAATCTCCCCAGTGCCCAAATACATGTGCAACCTTTGTTTCCCTTCAAGTTGCTGGTTCGACCTACAAGTCCCTTTCTTTTTTTTTTTTTTGAGACAGAGTTTCGCTCTACCGCCCAGGCTGGAGTGCAGTGGTGAGCTCTCAGCTCACTGCAACTGGTTCATCATGTTGAACAGCCTGGTCTTGAACTCCTGACATCAGGTGATCCTCCTGCCTTGGCCTCCCAAAGTGTGGGGATTACAAGCATGAACCACTGTCCCCAGCCACAATTCCCCCCTACTTTTTTTTTTTTTTCCTTGAGATGGAGTCTTGCTTTGTCGCCAGCTTGGAGTGCAGTGACACAATCTCGGCTCACTACAACCTCCGCCTCCTGGGTTCAAGTGATTCTCCTGCCTCCTGAGTAGCTGGGACTACAGGCACCCACCACCACACCTGGCTAATTTTTGTGCATTTTTAGTAAAGATGGGGTTTAACCATGTTGGCCAGGATGGTCTTGATCTCTTGACCTCATGATCCACCCGCCTCGGCCTCCCAAGTGCTGGGATTACAGGCATGAGCCATTGTGCCCGGCCTTTTTTCTTTTTCTATTTTTTTTTTAGACAGAGTCTCTCTCTGTTTCCCAGGTTAGAGTGCAGTGATGTGATCTCAGCTCACTGCAACCTCTTCCTCCTAGGTTCAAGTGATTTTCCTGCCTCAGCCTCCCAAGTAACTGGGATTACAGGGATGTGCCACCACATCTGGCTAATTTTTAATCTTTTTGGTAGAGACGGCGTTTCACTATGTTGGCCAGGCTGGTCTCGAACTCCTGACCTCAAGTGAGCCTCCCAAAGTGCTGGGACTACAGTGCCCACCACCACGCCTGGTTAATTTTTTTTTCTTTTTTTTTTTTGAGACGGAGTCTCGCTCTGCCGCCCAGGCTGGAGTGCAGTGGCCGGATCTCAGCTCACTGCAAGCTCCACCTCCTGGGTTTACGCCATTCTCCTGCCTCAGCCTCCCGAGTAGCTGGGACTACAGGCGCCCACCACCGCACCTGGCTAATTTTTGTATTTTTAGTAGAGACGGGGTTTCACCGTGTTAGCCAGGATGGTCTTGATCTCCTGACGTGATCTGCCCGTCTCGGCCTCCCAAAGTGCTGGGATTACAGGCTTGAGCCACCGCGCCCGGCCACGCCTGGTTAATTTTTGTATTTTTAGTAGAGCCGGGGTTTCACTATGTTGGCCAGGCTTGTCTTAAACTCCTGGGCTCAAGCTATCCCCAACTGTCGCCACGACTCGGCCTCCCAAAGTGCTGGGGTTACAAGCGTGAGCCACTGCTCCCAGCCACAGTTCCCTTTCTATGCAAATCTCTTGCACACATTGTCTACAGCTCCTCGTTTCAACTCTCGCCTCCCACTCCCTTTTCCATCTAGTGTTTCCGTTTCCATGCCTCTCGCTAAGGCCACCAGTGACCACCTGGCTACTGTGAATTCCGCGGCTATTCCTCAGGTCTCATCTTGCCTGAGCACTCCTGCAGCCTCAGACACTGTTGCCCACGCCCACCTCCTTGAAACTCTTTTTGTTCTGTGAGTTTCTAGACTGACTTCTTCCCCTTCCCTGGTTTCGGTTGCCATCCCTATGCTAACGACTTCCAGGTTTACGAGATCTCTAGACGTCATCCTACTTCCTGGATGTCTCTGCCAGGACGTTCTCCAGGCTTGCCAAGCTCTACATTTATTTTATTTTTATTTATTTATTTATTTTTTGAGACAAGATCTCACTCTGTCGCCCAGGCTGGATTGCAGTGGTGCAGTCTTGACTCGCTGCAGCCTGAATCTCCTGGGCTCAAGTAAACCTCCCACCTCAACCTCCCATGTAGCTGAGATTACAGGCATGCACCACCACACCTAGCTAATTTTTAAATTTTTTGTAGAAATGGGGTCTCACTATGCTACCCAGGCTGGTCTCAGACTCCTAGGCTCAAGTTACCCTCCAGCCTTGGCCTCCCAAAGTGCTGAGATTACAGGCCTGAGCCACCACTTCCCGGCCTCACCAAACTCTATACACTCAAAATGGAACCCATCATCTTCCCTGAGAAACTTGGTCTCCTATTTCGCTAAATGTAACACTATCCAATCAGTGACCTAAGGTGGAAACTCCCAGATTCCAGTCTTCTTTGCTAGATTCTCGCCTCTCTCACCCTGCACAACCAAATGGCTCCCGGGTCCTGCCCACTTTAACAACCCCCTTCAGGTTCTGTCCCCACTCCCTGCCCCTGCCTAATTTCTGACCACCATCATTTCACTCCAAGATGGCAGCATATCCTGTTAGGTGGTTCCCCTCCTTTATCTTTCTCCTTGAGTCCCAGTTCCGCAGGGGCTGCTGGAGAGGTTAAAAGTATCTGACCAGGTACTTCCCCTTTCATGACTCCTTACACCCAGAGTAAGTTTCAAAGTTCGTAATCCCACATACGGGACTCTCCACGACTTGGCCTCTGCTGGACTCCTGGGCTTCATTGACACTTACTGTCTCCGGTTGTGTTCCATCTAGTCATTTGAATCTCGCCCCCACCAAGTCGCCCTGCCTGGGCTCAGGCCCCTTTGCCTGCCTGAATCTCCTATGTTTTCTCCAAGGCACCAGTGCCTCTCCACACTGTTTACCTCAACCATACCTCTGGGGTGTGTGTGTGTGTGTGTTGTCGTTGTGTTTTTGAGACAGGGTCTCACTCTGTTGGCCCCAGCTGGAGTGCAGTGGCACAATCAGCTCAGGTAGCCTCGACCTCCTGGGCTTAAGCCGTCCTCCTGCTTCAGCCTCCTGAATAGCTGGGACTACAGGTGTATGCCATCATACCCAGCTATATGTGTGTGTGTGTGTGTGTGTGTGTGTGTGTATATATATATATATATTTTTTTTTTTTGGTAGAGATGGGGTCTTGCTATGTAGCCCAGGTTGGTCTCGAACTCCTGGGCTCAAGGGAGCCTCCCACCTCTTCCTCTGGGAGTGAGTCAGCGAGCCCCGGCCTCAAGCCCCTCTGAGATGCCCCTTTTAAGCCCTCCCTCTTTCCCTCCCTTGAGGTTCTCAGGAAGGAGATAGGGCCCCTTTCTCATCTCTCCCCTAGGTGAGAAGATTTGGCCCGGTTTTACTTTTGGTAGCGGGTTTTATCCAAACAATAGGTCTTTTTGTTTTCTTTTTTCCAGTAGGAAATGGCAGTACGGAATGCGCTCTTTCACAAGGCGCACGGGAGATTGCGAATGTGTGGGGTATTGTCGGGTCCCAGCACAGACCCAGGGGCACATCTCTGCCACCTTCCCCCTCCCATCCCGAGCCACGAATGTGTGGGGTATTGTCGGCTCCCAGCACAGACCCAGGGGCGGGAAGTACTCATGCCTGCTTCCTAGATTGAACCTTGGCTTTGGCCGCACAGGCTGTCTTCCGAATCCTCAGGGAGTGGGCGAGTGACCACTCCGTGATCACCGAGCTCAGCTTACAACCCCACCTTTCCTCTAAGCTCCATCCCGGAGAGCGAGATCCAGCCAAGGCCGCCCCGAGGGGGCGCTCTGCAGGGAGGTGGAGGCGCTCGGAACAAGGAGGCTCCAGCGAGTGCAAAACGAAAGGCTTTTATTGAAAAATATCAAGTGCCCCTTTCATGGCTGCCGGTCCCTGCCCAGCGCGAGCATGGGGGCAGCGGCCCGATGGGGCTCGACGGGGCGGTCAAGTATTGGCGGGCACCCAGGCTCCAGAATGGTGAGGTTTCACAGTCCATGCAGGTTGGTCCCTGGGCCCTGAAGTCGACTCCCTGGCCTGAAAAGCGGTGGCTGCTGGGGAGGGGTCCTCGAGCAGCCCCCTCCCAGTCCAGCGCGGGAGCTTCCTGGCATCTGGGAGTGGGCTGGCCTCCAAGGCAAGGCTGCATGCTGGATGGCCTGGTGCGCGCTCCAGCTCGCGGTGGTGAAGGTGGGGAGTCTCCCTGCGTCTGTCCCTTAGACATAGTCCTTGCGGTCGTAGGCTGTGCCCATGCTGGCTCCCGGGCCGGTGGAGCGCGGCGCGGAGTAGACGACCTTTGTGGGCATGTACTTCTTCTCGCGTGGAGGGCACGAGCAACAGAGCAGCGCGCCCCCCAGCAGCTGCAGCGCCGCGGCCGCCCATCCCATGTAGAGGCTCGTGCCCATCTCGCGCTTCTGCGCCTCAGGCACCACCGGGTTGTAGAATTCCCGGATAATGGTGTTGGCGGACCAGGACACCGGCACGAGGGTGAGCAGGGCGGCCAGAAGGAACAGCACGCCCGCCACGATGGTGATCTTGGCCTTGGCCGTGTCGTCCTGCACGCAGTTGGTGCACTGGGCGCCCACCAGCGCCACTAGCAGCCCGAGGCCGGACCACGAGGATGGCACCACGATGAGAGGCCGCGGACCGCCGCAAGATCCCTGCGGCAGCGCGAGCAAGCGAGTGTACACCTATAGCCACTGATCTGGCCGGTGCTCTGCACCACGCAGTTCATCCACAGGCCCTCCCAGATGGTCTGCGACGTGATGATGTTGCTGCCGATGAAGGCCGTCACGCGCCACATGGGCAGCGCGCAGCACACGATGGTGCCCAGCCAGCCCAGCACGGCCAGCGCGGTGCCCGTGATCTCCAGGCCCATGGACATGGCTGCCGCGGCAAAGCCCGCTCCACCGGGTGGCTCCGGGTGCGGGGAGACGAGGGGCCGGGGCCGCTGGGCCTGGTGGGAGCTGCGGCGCCCTGACTGACAGACGGACGGACGGACGGACTCACCGACGGCGCGCGCTAACGGCTCGGCTCCACACACTCGCGCCGCGGCTGCGCCTGCACCTGCCTATGGCTTTGTGGGCGGGCGGCGGCGACTCGGCTGGCCCTGGGCTGGGGCCGGTGCGCCTTAACTAAGTGCCCAGCGCTCCGTTGGGGGCGGGAGGGGCGGAGCAGCGCTCTCCAGGGCCTGCGGACAGTGACGTGGCCCCCGCCTCCCACCTTCACCGAGCGTCCTGGGAGGAAGGACTTGGCCCCGCGCAGGCCACAACGCCGAGGTAGGGGAGTTGCCAAGGAAGGGCGGGACCTGCTCCAGCCCCCGCCCCTCGGTCCTTGTCCCTCTCTGCTCGGGAATGAATTCTCCAGGGCAAAAACGAGGATGAGATGCGTCAGGGGCTTGGGGTGCAAATCCCAAAGAATTTGACAGGGCTTCTCCCTCCTCACCACTTTGGGCGCTTTTGGCACTGGCCGCGTGGGGATGGGGGCGCTGCCAATTACCCCGGAACAGCGGGGCGGGGAGGGCCAGGGTGGGCGTGGCCGCGGCTGTTTGCAGGAGCCGCGCACCTGCTGCTCGGCCCCTCTGGCACAAACGTCGCACAGGCTCGGCCTGAGTCCGGGCGGTGGGGTTGTCCAGCCCAGGAGGTGCTGGGCCCAGAAGCCAGGGACTGCCTGCAAAGGTACCGAAAAGGTGCCTTTAAGCCTAACTAAGCTCAAATTCCTCTCCAGCTCTCCCTCCAGTTCCCATCGCTGGCCGTGAGCCTGCATGCCTTTAGCTAAGCTGCCCTCCCCTCCCAGGAGTCCCCCCTCCTCCCATTGAGTCCTCTCCCCTTTCCGAGCCCTGTCCTCCCTCCCTTTGAGCCCTAGTCGGGGCTGAGGTACACCTTAATGAAATGGTGGTGAAAGATTCGATCTCGGCAAAAGTGGGAAGTCAGACCGGACAGAGTACGGTGGTGGCTCACTCCGTCTCTACAAAAAATTTTAATTAAAAACTAGCCAGGTGTGGTGACCTGTGCCTGTAGTCCCAGCTACTACTCCGGAGGCTCAGGCAGGAGGATTACTTGAGCCCAGGAGTTCAAGGCTGCAGTGAGCTATGATCGCACCACTGCACTCCAACCTGGGCATCAGAGCAGACCCTGTCTTTAAAGAAAAGAAAAAAGTTGGGAAGTCAGAAACACTACCCTCAAAGCCCTGGCTCACACACCTGGACAATCGTTCCCCCTTCTTCACCAAGCTCAGAGCCCTTCAGACTTGGCCTTGGAGGTTCAGCCTGGGCTGTTCCTAACCCCATCCCCTCTCTTCCCCTCAGGGCAGCCCTTGCATACCACATGCCCCTGCCTCAGGGTTCCTGCACTTGCTGCCCCCTGTACATGGAACATGCCTGCAGACATCCACATGGCTTACTCCTAACTGCCTTCAGGTTTTGCTCTCAGTGAGTCTTTCCCTGACCACCCTATTTAAAATTGGGGCATGGTGGCTCAAGCCTGTAATCCCAGCACTTTGGGAGGCTGAGACGGGTGGATCACTTGAGGTCAGGAGTTCGAGACCAGCCTGGCCGACATGGCGAAACCCTGTCTCTACTAAAAATACAAAAATTAGCCAGGTGTGGTGGTATACACTTGTAATCCCAGCTACTTGGGAGGCTGAGGCAAGAGAATCGCTTGAACCCAGGAGGTGGAGGTTGCAGTGAGCTGAGATCACACCCTGCACTTCAGCCTGGGCGAAAAAGCCAGACTCTGTCTTGAAAATAAAATAAAATAAAATAAAATAAAATTGCAATTTCTTATCCCACAATGGCCTGTCCCCCTTTAATACTTTATATTCTGCTTAACATTTTACACCATCAGACAATATTCTATATTTTTCTTTTCTTTTTTTTTTTTTTTGAGACGGGGTCTTGCTCTGTCTCCCAGGCTGGAGTGCAGTGGCCGGATCTCAGCTCACTGCAAGCTCCGCCTCCCGGGTTTACGCCATTCTCCTGCCTCAGCCTCCGGAGTAGCTGGGACTACAGGCGCCCGCCACCTCGCCCGGCTAGTTTTTTGTATTTTTAGTAGAGACGGGGTTTCACCGTGTTAGCCAGGATGGTTAACACGATCTCCTGACCTCGTGATCCGCCCGTCTCGGCCTCCCAAAGTGCTGGGATTACAGGCTTGAGCCACCGCGCCCGGCACTATTTTTCTTATTTATGTTTCATTGTACTTAAAAAAATTTTAAATTGGCAATGATTGTACATACATGTGGTGCACACAGTGATGTTTTAATACATAGAATGTATAGTAATCGGATCAGGGTAATTGGCATATTCATCATCTCAAACTTTTATTTCTTTGTGTTGGGAACGTTCAATGACTTATTCATATATTTATTTTAGAGATAGTGTCTTGCTGTGTCACCCAGGCTGGGGTGCAGTGGTTCTATCATAGCTCACTGCAGTCTTGAATTCTTGGACTTAAGCAATACTACAGCTTTAGCCTCCCAAGTAGCTGGGAGTACAGGCACACACCACCAAGCCCACCTAATTGTTTCATTTCTTTGTAGAGATGGGGTCTCACTGTATTGCCCAGGTGGGTCTTGAACTCCTGGTCTCAAGCGATCCCCCCACCTTGGCATCCCAAAGTGCTAGGATTACAGGTGTGAGCCACCACACTCAGTCTTTTTTTCTTTTCTTTTTTTTTTTAAGATGGAATCTCATTCTGTCAACCAGGCTGGAGTGCAGTGGTGCAATCTCAGCTCACTGCAAACTCCACCTCCCAGGTTCAAGCAATTCTTCTGCCTCAGCCTCCTGAGTAGCTGGGACTATGGGTACGTGCCACCACACCCAGCTAATTTTTGTATTTTTGGTAGAGACGAGGTTTCACCATATTGGCCAGGTGGTCTCGAACTCCTGACCTCATGATCTGCCTGCCTGGGCCTCCCAAAGTGCTGGGATTACAGGTGTGAACCACTGCGCCCAGCCTATTTTTAAATTGTTTCTTTCTTTCTGTTCCAGTATGTCAACTCCATTGGGACATCTGTAGTGTCCCAGAAAAGGCAAGAATTTTGCTGGTTTTATTCACTGCTGCATTCCCATTGCCTAGAATGGTGTTGGGTACTCAAGAGAAAGTCGATTTAGTGACTTGAATGAAGGGAAGACTTTCTCATGTTCCTACAACCTTACCTACCCAGGCTTTCCTACTGGCATAAATGACTGATAAAGGGATACTACTGTGCTGAGTCAAGGGGGCTTGGTCATCTTGTAGGAGTCAAGGGCTCTTCCAGAGAGAAGAGAGACCCATTGAGCTGGGCCTTGGGGTTTTTCGGGGTTGCCTCCATATCTCAAATCACAGGCGTGCAGCCTGTGCCCTCTTCCGTAAATGCCCAAGCCTTGGAGTGACAGAAGAGCAAGAAACATGGCTGGGTGTGGTGGATCTGTAATCCCAGCACTTTGGGAGGCCGAGGTGGGTGGATCACTTGAGGTCAGGAGTTCAAGACCAGCCTGGCCAACATGGTGAAACTCCGTCTCTACTAAAAATACAAAATTGGCCAGGTGCGGTGGCTCACGCCTGTAATCCCAGCACTTTGAGAGGCCAAGGAGGTTGGATCACAAGGTCAGGAGTTCAAGACCGTCCTACCTAACACGATGAAACCCCATCTCTACTAAAATACAAAAAAAAAAATTAGCCGGGCATGGTGGCGGGTGCCTGTAGTCCCAGCTACTTGGGAGGCTGAGGCAGGAGAATGGCGTGAACCCAGGAGGCGGAGCTTGCAGTGAGCCGAGATCGCACCACTGCACTCCAGCCTGGGTGACAGGGCGAGGCTCCATCTAAAAAAAAAAAAAAGAAGAAGAGTAAGAAACAAGAAACAGTATCAGGGGCTCATGGAAACCAGGGTCCTACTTCTTTCAGGAGCAAAGGTCTTGGGCTGGGCCTGTTGGGCAGGGCCTGGGCAGATCTGGGAGTGCCAGTCCAGAGGGCCCAGCTGGTACTGGGTGGAGCTGTTCTAGAGGAAGTTCATATAGCCCAGGTCTTCCAGTGGACTACTGGCTGCTACGGTTTCCTGGTGAGTGGGGGTGGCTCTGGGCCAGAAGAAAAGTGGACCCTCCAGGTGATGTGACTGGGCTTAGACCTGGGGCTGAGGCNGGCCAACATGGTGAAACTCCGTCTCTACTAAAAATACAAAAATTGGCCAGGTGCGGTGGCTCACGCCTGTAATCCCAGCACTTTGAGAGGCCAAGGAGGTTGGATCACAAGGTCAGGAGTTCAAGACCGTCCTACCTAACACGATGAAACCCCATCTCTACTAAAATACAAAAAAAAAAATTAGCCGGGCATGGTGGCGGGTGCCTGTAGTCCCAGCTACTTGGGAGGCTGAGGCAGGAGAATGGCGTGAACCCAGGAGGCGGAGCTTGCAGTGAGCCGAGATCGCACCACTGCACTCCAGCCTGGGTGACAGGGCGAGGCTCCATCTAAAAAAAAAAAAAGAAGAAGAGTAAGAAACAAGAAACAGTATCAGGGGCTCATGGAAACCAGGGTCCTACTTCTTTCAGGAGCAAAGGTCTTGGGCTGGGCCTGTTGGGCAGGGCCTGGGCAGATCTGGGAGTGCCAGTCCAGAGGGCCCAGCTGGTACTGGGTGGAGCTGTTCTAGAGGAAGTTCATATAGCCCAGGTCTTCCAGTGGACTACTGGCTGCTACGGTTTCCTGGTGAGTGGGGGTGGCTCTGGGCCAGAAGAAAAGTGGACCCTCCAGGTGATGTGACTGGGCTTAGACCTGGGGCTGAGGCCCAGAGTGGTCCCCACTGCACTGCCAGTTGTGCCTGGATTGGGTACCATGACCCCTACTCCTGCTGGCCTTGAGGCTGGTGAACGTCATGTCGCCTCTCTTAGCCTCAGTTTCCTCCTCTATAAAATGAGGGAAATGGTGTCTGCGTGACTCACTTCCAGGGTTATGGTGAGAATAGAGGCGATGTTAAGTGTGCTATAAAAGCAGAAAACATCCAGGCAGTGCATGTATACGTGCAGAGAAATTGTGCAGAGAAAGGATAGATCTGAACTTGAGCCTGGCTTTGCTCTCCTGGGTCACGAGAGCTTAAGCCAGTCCTTTTACCACCTTGAGCCTCAGTTTCCCCATCTGTGACAGGAGAGTTGTCCTGAGTTGCTTAGGTTTGGGGCTCGTCCCTGAGCCTAGGGGAGGTGGACCTGCTGGGCAGGGCTGCACTGAGATGCGGCCAGCAGGACAGAGCTTTGTGCCCGGGGCCAAACTTCAGGGACTTTGCAAATAAGACTTTGCCTCTGGGCAAACACAGCTCCAATCAGCTTTTTGCTCAATATCTACCATGATTCCTACAACTCAATAACAAAAAGACAAATAAACCAATTAAAAAATGGCCAAAGAAACTGAGTGGACATTTAGAATAGAGACAGAAGATATAAAAATGGCCAATAAGTGTGACCGGGGGCGATATCTCACGGCTGTGATCTCGGCACTTTGTGAGGCCGAGGGAGGAGGATCGCTTGAGGCCAGGAGTTTAAGACTAGCTTGGGCAACATAGCGAGACCTTGTCTCTACTTAAAAAAAAAAAAAAATTAGCCAGGGATGGTGGTGCACACCTGTAGTCCCAGCTGCTTGGGAGGCTGAGGCGGGAGAATTGCTTGAGCCCAGGAGTTTTGAGGCTGCAGTGAGCTCTCATTGTGTTACCGCACTCCAATCTGGGCAAGACAGCGACACTGTGTCAAAAAAAAAAAAAAAAAAAAAAGTCCAGTAAATACATGAAAAGATGCTCAACATCATTGGTCATTAGGGAAATGCAAATCAAAGCCACAAAGAGATACCACTTTGCACCCACTAGGGAGGCAGTAATCAAATAACAAATGTTGGTGAGGATGTGGAGAAATTGACACCCTGATACATTGCTGGTGGCAATGTAAGTGGGGCAACTGCTGTAGAAAACAATCTGGTGATCCCTCGAAAGATTACATTGCTGACTCATGTTACCATAAGACTCAGCAATTTCCCTCCAGGAATACTCAAGTACCCAAGAGACACAAAAGCATATGAGCAGGCCAGACAAAAAAAACTTGTACCTGAATGTTTGTAGCAACATTATGCATAATAGCCAAAAAATGGAAACATCCTAAATGTTCATCAACTGATGAATGGGTAAATGACATATGGTCTATCCACACAACGGAATATTATGCAGTCATTAAAAAGGAATAAAGTACTGATACATGTTGCAACATGAATGAACCTTGAAAACATTACAGTAAGTGAAAGAGGCAGGACCATTTATTGTATGATTGCATTTATTTATTTATTTATTTTTATTTTTTTATTTTTTGAGACAGCGTCTCGCTCTGTCGGCCAGGCTAGAGTGCAATGGCATGATCTCGGCTCACTGCAACCTCCTCCTCCTGGACTCAAGCAGTTATCCTGCCTCAGCCTCCCGAGTAGCTGGGATTACAGGCATGTGCCACCATGCCCGGCTAATTTCTGTATTTTTAGTAGAGATGGGGTTTCACCATATTGGCCAGGCTGGTCTCGAACTCCTGACCTCAGGTAATCCACCCACCTCAGTCTCTGAAACTGCTGGGATTACAGGCATGAGCCACCACCCCTGGCCCTGATTCCATTTATTAAAAAATATTCAGCCAGGCGCGGTGGCTCATGCCTGTAATCCCAGCACTTTGGGAGGCTGAAGTGGGCAGATCACGAGGTCAAGAGATTGAAAGCATCGTGGCCAACGTGGTGAAACCCTGTCTCTACTAAAAATACAAAAATTAGCCGGGCATGGTGGCATTTGCCTGTAGTCCCAGCTACTCGGGAGGCTGAGGCAGGAGAACCACTTGAACCCAGGAGGTGGAGGTTGCAGTGAGCTGACATCGCGCCACTGCACTCCAGCCTGGCAATGAAGATGGACTCTGTCAAAAAAAAAAAAAAAAAAAATCCGAATAGGGAAATCTACCGAGACAAAGAGTATAGCAGTGGTTGTCAGGGGCTGGGGTGAGGATGTTGGGAGAAAATAGGGACAGAGTTTCTCTTTGGAGGTGGTGAAAATGTTTTATAATTGATTGTGGTAATGATGGTTGTATAACTCTGTGAATATACTAAAAATCATTGACTTGTACATTTTTTTTTTGAGATGGAGTCTCGCTCTGTCCCCCAGGCTGGAATGCAGTGGCATGATCTCTGCTCACTGCAACTTCTGCTTCCTGGGTTCAAGCAATTCTCCTGTCTCAGACTCCCAAGTAGCTGGGACTACAGGAGCACGCCACCACGCCGAGCTAATTTTTGTGTTTTTAGTAGAGATGGGGTTTCACCATATTTGTCAGGCTCATCTCGAACTCCTGACCTCAAGTGATCCACCCGCCTGGGCCTCCCAAAGTGCTGGAATTACAGGCGCCAGCCACTGCGCACACCAGGCCAACTTGTTTTCTGCTTTATGGCACACTTAACCATCTCCTCTATTCTCACCATAACCCTGGAAGTGAGTCGTGCAGACATCATTTCCCTCATTTGATAAAGGAGGAAACTGAGGCTAAGAGAGGCGATGTGACTTTCACCAGCCTCAAAGCCAGCAGGAGTAGAGCATGCAGTACCCAATCCAGGCACAACTGGCAGTGCAGTGGGGGGTCACTCTGTGCCTCAGCCCCCAGCCTAAGCCCAGCCACACCACCTGATGGGCCCACTTTTCAAACGGATTACCATTTGAATTGGTGAGTTGTATGGTATGGAAATGGTATTTCAATAAATCTGTTAAAATAAAAACCAGTGTGGTGTTCAGGCCTGCAGTGTGTGTCTGAGTGTGTCACCTGAGTGTGTGGGTGCCCAGAGAGTACAATGCAGGTGTCTCTTTTCCTCTTCCTCCTCTTCCTCCTCTTTCTTTCTTCTTCCTCTTCCTCTTCTTCTTTTTTTTTCCCCTGAGACACGGTCTTGCTCTGTTGCCTAGGCTGGAATGCAGTGGCATGATCATAGCTCATCACTGCAGGTTCAACCTCCTAGGCTCAGGCAATCCTCTCACCTCAGCCTCTCGAATAGCTAGGAATCCAGGTGAGTGCCACCATGCCCAGCTAATTATTTTTATGTTTTGTGGATATGGAGATCTTGCTATGTTGCCCAGGCTGGTGTTGAACTCCTGGACTCAAAAGATCCTCCAGGGTTGGCCTCCCAAAGCACTGGGATTATAGGTGTGAGTCACCATGCCCAGCCTGCAGGTGGTTTTTTTTTTTTTTTTTTGAGACGGAGTTTCACTCTTGTTGCCCAGGCTGGAGTGCAATGGTGCGATCTCAGTTCACTGCAAACTTCGCCTCCCGGGTTCAAGCGATTCTCCTGCCTCAGCCTCCTAAGTAGCAGGGATTACAGGTGGCTGCCACCACGCCCAGCTAATTTTTTGTATTTTTAGCAGAGATGGGATTTCACCATGTTGGCCAGGCTGGTCTTGAACTCCTGACCTCAGATGATCCGCCCGCCTTGGCTTCCCAAAGTGCTGGGATTACAGGCATGGGCCATAGTTCACAGCCGCTTTTTAATGGGAAGTGGTATGAAGGGGTGGAGCGAGAGTGAGGCCTGGAGTCTCCAGGCATAATGGACGCCCCTCCTCCACTCCCAAACCTGCTGTCCAGAAGCAACAGCATGACCTGGCAGTGGGATAGCCGCTCCAGGAGTGGAGCCCTGCAGTAAGTGCTGAGTGTCCACAGGGAAGGGGAGCTCTGCAGCTGCTTTGGTCCAGGAGGGCTTCCTGTAGGAGGCTGATCAGGAGCTGGTGGAGGTGACGAGGTATACTTGCACAGAAGGGTGTGTGTGTAGAAGAGAGATTTTGAGGAACAAAGGGCTAGAAAAAGAGGAATTGAGAGAACAGCACCCACAGCTGGGAGATTAGCCTGTTCTCTATCTCCCACCTAGTGTCCATCCCCCAAGAAAGTCCCCAGTGCACCATGCCTCTCCCCTACTGCAACTACCACATTCTCTTCCTCCTGTACCAGCCTGTCCCTCTCTTTTCCCCAGTCGGCAATATCTACGAGGGTCAGGATCCTGCAATCTCTAGCATCAGAAGAGATGAGGATTGGCCAGGCGCAGTGGCTCACACCTGTAATCCCAGCACTTTGGAAGGCCGAGGTGGGCGGATCCCCTGATCTCAGGAGTTTGAGACCAGCCTGACCAAGATGGCGAAACCCCAACTCCACTAAAAATACAAAAACTTAGCCGGGTGTGGTGGCGGGTGCTTGTAATCCCAGCTACTCTGGAGGCTAAGACAGGAGAATCGCTTGAACTCAGGATGCGGAGGCTGCAGTGAGCTGAGATTGCATCACTGCACTCCAGCCTGGCAACAAGAGAGAAATTCCGTCTAAAAAAAAAAAAAAGAGAGATCCTGGCTAACACGGTGAAACCCCGTCTCTACTAAAAAAATACAAAAAAACTAGCCGGGCGAGGTGGCGGGCGCCTGTAGTCCCAGCTACTCGGGAGGCTGAGGCAGGAGAATGGCGTAAACCCGGGAGGCGGAGCTTGCAGTGAGCTGAGATCCGGCCACTGCACTCCAGCCTGGGCGACAGAGCGAGACTCCGTCTCTTAAAAAAAAAAAAAAGAGAGAGAGAGAGAGAGAGAGAAAGAGAGATGAAATTGTGTGCAGAACCGTGGAGGAGAGGAGCCTAGTGTCTGTGGGGCTTTGGATCCTCCATTGCTCTGGCTGGGGGACTCACCGTGCAAAGCCCATGGAGAGCGCGTTCACTGGAGGCCGGTGCATGCATACTGTGGTCACTGAGACACTGAAGAAACATCACCCCTTATCTGGCCGCAGAGTGTGGGTGTCAGTGTGTGCATGGGAGTGTGCATGACTGTAGATGTGTGTGTGGCATGTGACCAAATGCAGGTAACTGAGCATGACATTTGTGGCTGATTGTGTGCCTATGTGTGTATCGGTGGGTGTGCAGTATTTGTGTGTGGTGTGTCTGGGTGTGTGGGGATAAGAAATGAACAGTAACGATAATGCATGTCACCAAATATGTTTTAGGCCGGGCTCGGTGACTCACGCCTGTAATTCCAGCACTTTGGGAGGCCAAGGAGGGCAGATTACCTGAGGTCAGGAGTTTGAGCCCAGCGTGGCCAAAATGGTGAAAACCCATCTCTGTTATCACTACAAAAATTAGCTAGGCGTGGTGGCTCACACCTGTAGTTCCACCTACTCGGAAGGCTAAGGCAGGAGGATCACTTGAACCTGGGAGGCAGAGGTTGTAGTGAGCTGAGATCTCGCCACTGTGCTCCAGGATGGGCGACAGAGTGAGACTCCCCCAAACAAAACAAAACAAACAAACAAGACAAAACAAAAACAACAACTAAATATATGCTTTAAACCTTCTTGTCAGTTTCATTTGCTCTCAGCACTGAGCTATGTTCTCAGGTCTCGGCCAGAGGTTGCAAACTGCAGCCCAGGGGCAGAATTTTATCTGCAAATAATTTTGTTTGGCCAGTACAAAGTTTTTCTCAAATCTGAAATAGAATGCCTCTAGGTGGGGTACGCATACTTCACTTACTACTGGCATTCCACACCTATTCTCTCTCTCTCTCTTTTTTTTTTTCCTTCCTTCCTTCCC
>NW_016816812.1:124892-132184 GCF_001698545.2 Rhinopithecus bieti
TTTTTTTTTTTTTTTTTTTTTGAGTTTCACTCTTGTTGCCCAGGCTGGAGTTCAATGGCATGATATCGGCTCACTGCAACCTCTGCCTCCTGGATTCAAGCAATTTTCCTGCCTCACCTCCTGAGTAGCTGGAATTACAGGCAAGTGCACCACCATACCCAGCTAATTTTTGTATTATAAGTAGAGACAGGTTTCTCCATGTTGCCCAAGCTGGTCTGGAACTTCTGACCTCAAGTGATCCACCCACCTCGACCTCCCAAAGTGCTGGGATTACAGGTGTGAGCCACTGTGCCCAGCTGCCACACACTTTTAAATGACCTGGTCTGATGTGAACCCAGAGCAGTAACTCATTCATTACCAAAAGGATGGCCCAAGCTATTCACGAGGAATCCATCTCCATGATCCAAACACCTCCCACCAGGCCTCACCTCCAACATTGGGGATTACATCTCAACATGAGATTTGAGTGGGGACAAGCATCCTAACTATATCAAATGGTATTAATTCTTTAAACGTTTGGTAGCATTTTCCAAAGAAAATTTGGCCTGTTGATTCTTTTTTGAGAGTTTTAAAATTGCAAATTTAATTTCCTCGATAGATATAAGGCCATTCAAAT
Source organism: Rhinopithecus bieti (assembly GCF_001698545.2). Taxonomy (NCBI): domain Eukaryota; kingdom Metazoa; phylum Chordata; class Mammalia; order Primates; family Cercopithecidae; genus Rhinopithecus; species Rhinopithecus bieti. The sequence goes on from NW_016816812.1 coordinate 125,509, forward strand.
TATATACTTCATAATGGGTGGGTTGTTGTAGTTTATGTTTTTTGGGGGAACTGGGCTATTTTAACTAAGCTGTTGAATTTACGTGTTCCCTTATTCATAGAGTTGTTCGTAGTGTTCTCTTATTAGCCTTTATGTGTCTGTAGGATCTGTCGTAATAGCCCATGTTTCATTTCTCTTTTTTTTTTTTTTGAGATGGAGTCTTGCTCTGTCGCTCAGGCTGGAGTGCAGTGGCTCAATCTTGGCTCACTGCAAGCTCCCGTTCCCAGGTTCACACCATTCTTCTGCCTCAGCCTCCCGAGTAGCTGGGACTACAGGCGTCCACCATGCCCAGCTAATGTTTTGTATTTTTAGTAGAGACAGGGTTTCACCATGTTAGCCAGGATGGTCTCAATCTCCTGACCTTGTGATCCACCCTCCTTGGCCTCCCAAAGTACTGGGATTACAGGTGTGAGCCACTGTGCTCAGACTCTTTTTTTTTAATTTTTATTTTTTTGAGATTGAGTTTTGCTCTGTTGCCCAAGCTGGAATGCAATGGCATGATCTCAGCTCACTGCAACCTCTGCCTTCCAGGTTCAAGCAATTCTCCTGCCTCAGCCTCCCAAGTAGTTGGGATTACAGGTGTCTGCCACTATGCCCAGCTAATTTTTGTATTTTTAGTATAGATGGAGTTTCACCATGTTAGTCAGGCTGGTCTTGAACTCCTGACCTCAGGTGATCTGCCTGCCTCAGCCTCCCAAAGTGCTAGGATTACAGGCATGAGCCACCACACCTGGCCCTGTGTTTCAGTTCTATTGATAAATTGTGTCTTCTTTTTTTGTTGGTCTTGGTATGAGTTTGTCAATTTTGCTGATTTTTTCAGATTTATTTTTTGTTTCATTTATATTTTCTATTCAAAAAATTTCTGTTTTCAGTTTCACTAGTTTTTGCTCTTACCTTTATATTTCCTTCCTTCTACTGGCTTTGTATTTATTTGGCTCTTCTTTTCTAGGTTCTTCTATTCTCTATTTTGATTTTTTATAGAGTCTTCTCCTGGTCTGTCACCCAGACTTGAGTACAAAAGTGTGATCATAGCTTATTACAGCCTTGGACTTCTGGGCTCAGGCAACCACTTCTTCTTCCTCTTCCTCCTCCTCCCCCTCCTCCTCCCCTCCTCCTCCCCTCCTCCCCTCCTCTTCTCCTTCTCCTTCTCCTTCTCCTTCTCCTTCTCCTTCTCCTTCTTCTTCTTCTTACAGAGTTTTGCTCTTGTTGCCCAGGCTGGAGTACAGTGGTGTGATCTTGGTTCACTGCAACCTCCACCTCCCAGGATCAAGTGATTCTCCTGCCTCAGCCTCCTGAATAGCTGGGATTACAGGCATGCGCCACCATGCCCGGCTAATTTTTTTGTATTTTTGGTAGAGATGGGGGTTTCATCATGTTGGCAATAGATTATAGGTGTGAGCCATTAAGCCCGGCCACGGGCTCAGGGAACTTTTTCCTTGAACTTCTGCCTCAGCCTCCAAAGTGACTGGGACTACAGGCATGCATCACCACACCTGGCTTTTTTTCTAGGTTCTTGATGTGACAGATTAGATTATTGATTTGGGACTTTCCCTCTTTTCTGATATATGCATTTAGTGCTATAAATTTCCTTATCAGCATGGCTTTATGTGTGTGCCACCATTTGGATATGTTGTATTTTAATTTTCATTTACTTAAGTGTATTTTTTGAAAATACGCAAGAGGAAACCATGGATTATTTAGAAGTATGTTGTTTGGTTTGCAAGAGTTTGCAGATCTTCCTGTTATTTTTCTGTTATTCATTTCTAGTTTGATTCCAGTGTGTGACAGAACACACTGTATATGATTTCAATTCTTTTATATTTGTTGAAATTTGTTTTTTGGCCCAAGATGTGGTCTATCTTGGTATATGTTCCATGGGCTCTTGAAAAGAATGTGTATTCTGCTGTTGTTGGGTGGAATGTTCTATAAAGGTCGACTAGATCCTATTGGTTGACGGTATTGAGTTCTATACCTTTGCATTATTCTGTCTAGTTGTTCTATCAACTGTTGGAAAAAGAGTGTTGGGCCAGGCGCAGTGGCTGATACCTGTAATCCCAGCACTTTGGAAGGTCAAGGCAGGTGGATCACCTGAGGTCAGGGGTTCAAGACCAGCCTGACCAACATGGCGCAACCCTGTCTCTATTAAAACTACAAAATTAGCTGGGTGTGGTGGCACATGCCTGTAATCCTAGCTACTCGGGAGGCTGAGGCAGGAGAATCGCTGGAACCTGGGAGGCGGAGGTTGCAGTGAGCCAAGATCAGGCCATTGCACTCCAGCCTGGGCAACAAGAGCAAAACTCCATCTCAAAATAAAACAAAACAAGAGAAAAGAAAAGAGCATTGAAGTCTCCAGCTCTAATTGTGTTTTTTTCTATGTGTCTTTTCAGTTATGTCAATTTTTGCTTCACATATTTTCAGCTCTATTGTTTAATGTAAACACACAAAGATTGCTATGTTTTCTTGGTAGACTGGCTTTGCAATCATTACATTATGTCCCTCTCTGTCTCTGATAATTTTCTTTGCTCTAAAGCTTACTTTATCTTATACTAATATAGCTACTCCCACTTTCCTTGGATTAATGTTTGCATACTATTGCTTTTTCCAGTTAACCTACCTATATTGTTACATTTGAAGTGAATTTCTTGTGGACAGAATATAGTTGGGTCCTGTTTTTAATCCACTCTTCCAAACTCATTTATTTATTTATTTATATTTTCTTGAGACAGGGTCTCACTGTTACCCAGGTTGGGGTGCAGTGGTGTGATCCTGGTTCACTGCAACCTCTGCCTCCCGGGTTCAAGTGATTCTCCTGCCTCAGCCTCCTGAGTAGCTGGGATTACAGCCACTCACCACCATGCCCAATTAACTTTTGTATTTTCAGTAGAGACAGAGTTCCACCACGTTGGCCATGCCGGTCTCAAACTTCTGACCTCAGGTGATCCACCTGCCTTGGCCTCCCAAAGTGCTGGGATTACAGGCGTGAGCCACTGCGTTTGGCCCCAATTTCTTTTAATTGGCATACTGAGACCATTTACATTAACAATTTTGTTTTATTTTTAAGTTTTGTGGGTACATAGTAAGTGTATATATTTATGAGTTATGTGGGATATTTTGATACAGGCTTCAATGTGTAATAATCACATTAAAACAAATGAGGGATCCACCTCAAGCATTTATCCTTTGTGTTACAAACAATCCAATTCTAGCCTTTAGATTTTTTTTTTTTTGAGACGGAGTCTCCAGGCTGGAGTGCAATGGCCTGATCTCTGCTCACTGCAAGCTTCGCCTCCCGGGTTCACACCATTCTCCTGCCTCAGCCTCCCGAGTAGCTGGGACTACAGGCGCCCGCCTCCACGTTTGGCTAATTTTTTGTATTTTTCGTAGAGATGGGATTTCACTGTGTCAGCCAGGATGGTCTCAATCTCCTGACCTCGTGATCCACCCGCCTCGGCCTCCCAAAGTGCTGGGATTACAGGTGTGAGACATGGTGCCTGGCCTTTTTTTTTTTTGAGTGGGAGTCTTGCTCTGTTGCCCAGGCTGGAGTGCAGTGGTGCGATCTCGGCTCACTGCAACCTCCACTGCAGCCTCCAACCTCCTGGTTCAAGCGATTCTCCTGCCTCAGCCTCCCGAGTAGCTGGGATTACAGGCGCCACCATTACACCCAGCTAATTTTTGTGCTTTTAGTAGAGAGGGGGCTTCACCATGTTGGCCAGGCTGGTCGGGAACTCCTGACCTCAAGTGATCTACCCGCCTTGCCCTCCCAAAATGCTGGGATTACAAATGTGAGCCACCGTGCCTGGCACTTTTAGTTATTTTTTAATTTAATTTAATTTTATTATTACTATTATTTTTTTGAGTCTGAGTCTTGCTCTGTCGCCCAGCTGGAGTGCAGTGGCACAATCTCGGCTCACTACAAGCTCCGCCTCCTGGGTTCAGGCCATTCTCCTGCCTCAGCCTCCTGAGTAGCTGGGACTACAGGTGCCCGCCACCACGCCCAGCTAATTTTTTTGTATTTTTAGTAGAGACGGGGTTTCACGGTGTTAGCCAGGATGATCTCTACCGCCCGACCTCGTGATCCGCCAGTCTCGGCCCCCCAACGTGCTGGGATTACAGGAGTGAGCCACCGCGCCTGGCCACTTTTAGTTATTTTTAAATGTACAATTAAATTATTATTGATGAGGCTAAGCGTGGTGGCTCACTCCTGAAAGGCGGGTGGATAACCTGAGCTCAGGAGTAGAGGTTTCAGGTTTCTACAGAGCCTAGCCAACATGGCGAAACTTCATCTCTACAAAAACACAAAAATCAGCCAGGCATCGTGGTGCATGCCTGTAATCCCAGCTACTTGGGAGGCTGAGGCAGGAGAACTGCTCTCACTCGGGAGGTGGAGGTTTCAGTGAGCCGTGATGGCATCATTGCAATTCAGCCTGGGCAACATGAGCAAAACTCCGTCTTAACGACAACAACAACAACAACGACAACAACAACAAAAACATAACATAAAATTTATCATCTTAACTGATGTTAGATGTACAGTTCAGTTTAATTAATATATTCATAATGTTTTACAATCATTGCCAACATCCATTTCTATAACTTTTTTCATCTTGTAAAACTGAAACTCTATTCTGACTAAACAAGAAAGCCCCGTAATCTGTGCCCCTCAGTCCCAGGCGGCTGCCATTCCACTATTTTCTTTTCTTTTTTTGCATTTGAGGGCATTACTCTGTCAACACCATTCCACTTTCTGTCTTGATAATTAAAAAAAAAAATTTTTTTTTGTTTTACTCTTCTTTTAATCTTTAAAAAAAATTTTTTTAAATAGAGATGGGATCTTGCCATGTTGCTCAGGCTGGTCTGGGACTCTTGGGCTGAAGCGATCCTCCCACCTTGGCCTCCCAAAATACTGGGATAACAGGCATGAGTCACCATGCCTGGTCTCTGCTTCTAGGATTTTGACTACTCTAAATAACTCATATAAGTGAAATCGTATAGTGTCTTTTTTTCTGACTAGCTCATTTCACCTAGCATAAGGTCCTCAAAATTAATCCATGTTGTAGCTTATGTCAGAACCTCCTTTATTTTTTATTTTATTCTTTTAGACACGGTCTCACTCTATCACCCAGGCTGGAGTGCAGTGGCTTGATCTCGGCTCACTGCAACCGGGATGGCCCGGGCTCAAGCAATCCTCCCACCTCAGCTTCCCAAGTAGCTGGGATTGCAGGCACATGCCACTGTGCCCGGCTAATTTTTTTTTTTTTTTTAACTTTTTGTAGATATGGGATTTCACCATGTTGGCCAGGCTGGTCTGCCTCGGCCTCCCAAAGTGCTGGGATTACAGGCACGAGCCGCCGCACCTGACCTCAAACTGTTTCTTTAACTTTGAAAATTGTTTAATTTTCCTACCTTAAAGCCGTTAGAATCTAGGTAAGGCCTGGGGACGTGTGGAGTTAGCTACACCCCCTAGCTATGCTGGAGAGTCAGCCTTTATCTGCACTTCTGCCTGGTGTGTCCCAGGCAGGCTCCACACCCAGTACATAATTAAAATCCCTTACTTGCCAAGGTTTTCACCAAAAACAAAGGTTGCTAAGACTTAACATTGTAACATGTAATTAAGACTACTGAAGAGGTCGGGTGCAGTGGCTCACGCCTGTAATCCCAGCACTTTGGGAGGCCAGGGTAGACAGATCACCTAAGGTCAGGAGTTCGAGACCAGCCTGGCCGACATGACAAAACCCTGTCTCTACTAAAAATACAAAAGTTAGCTGAGTGTGGCGGTGCACGCCTGTAGTCCCAGCTACTCAGGAGGCTGAGGACGGAACTTCGCTTGAACCTGGGAGGCGGAGGTTGCAATGAGCCAAGATTGTGCCATTGCACTTCAGCCTGGGCAGCAGAGCCTGACTCTGTCTCAAAACAAAACAAAAAACAAAAAGACTATTGAAGAAACAGTTTTACACGCAAGGTGTGTAAGAAAAGTGAAATGTGTTTTGGTGTCAAAAAAAAAAAAAAAAAAAGATCATAAGAAGGCATGGGAATGTGGATTTTTTTTTCTGCCTAAAGTGTTAAAGGATTGTTTTAAGTAAGAAAAAATCTAAAGGTTTAAACAAGTTGTAAGAGATTCTGTGTGTAACACACCGGCTGAACATTGGAATAGAAGCAGAGCAGGGTTTTCTTAGAGCACTCATCTGCTCTTTCACAAAAAAATGTAAAGGGTTATAAAAGGTTTATAAGAATCTTACCTTATAGTTAAACATTAAAATTGGGCCGGGCGCCATGGCTCACGCCTGTAATCCCAACACTTTGTGAGGCCAAGGTGGGTGGATCACTGAGTTCGGGGGATCGAGATCAGCCTGGCCAACATGGTGAAATCCTGTCTCTACTAAAAATACAAAAAATTAGCCAGGCATGGTGGCAGGTGCCTGCAGTCCCAGCTACTTGGGAGGCTGAGGCAGGGGAAGCGATTGAACCTGGGAGACAGAGGTTGAAGTGAGCCGAGATCACGCCACTGCACTCCAGCCTGGGTGACAGAGCAAGACTCTGTCTCAAAACAACAACAACAACAACAAACTCAAACATTAAAATTGGGTAAATATGCCCATAAGGTTTGTTTTGTTTTGTTTTTTGTTTTTTTTTTTTGAGA
>NW_016816812.1:135265-140152 GCF_001698545.2 Rhinopithecus bieti
AAAAAAAAAAAAAAAAAAAAAAAAATGAAGATGGATCTTCGTCCCTCTGCAACCCTTAGGATTAAGGGTTCTCTTATAAAAGGGAGGGAGAAAATGTTGGAGGCGTGTGAACCAGAGCAACTCCATCTTAAACGGGAGCTGGGTAAAATGAGGCTGAGACCTACTGGGCTGCATTCCCAGATGGTTAAGGCCTTCTAAGTCACAGGATGAGATAGAAGGTCAGCACAAGATACAGGTCATAAAGACCTTGCTGATAAAACAGATTGCAGTAAAGAAGCCAGTTAAAACCCACCAAAACCAAGATGGTGACGAAAGTGACCTCTGGCCGTCCTCACTGCTAGGCTCTCATCAGCGCCATGACAGTTTACAAATGCCATGGCAACGTCAGGAAGTTACCCTATATGCAGGAAGTTACCCTATATGGTCTAAAAGGGGGAGGCATGAATAATCCACCCCTTGTTTAGCATATCATCAATAAATAACCACAAAATGGGCAACCAGCAGCCCTCAGGGCTGCTCTGTCTATGGAGTAGCCATTCTTTTCTTTTCTTTCATTTTATTTTATTATTTTATTCCTTTACTTTCTTAATAAACTTGTGCTCACTTTGCACTGCGGACTCGCCCTCAATTCTTTTTTTATTTCTTTTTTTTTTTTGAGACTGAGTCTCGCTCTGTCGCCTAGGCTAGAGTGCAGTGGCCTGATCTCAGCTTACTGCAAGCTCCGCCTCCCGGGTTCACGCCATTCTCCTGCCTCAGCCTCCCCAGCAAATGGGACTACAGGCGCCCACCACCTCGCCCAACTAGTTTTTTGTATTTTTTAGTAGAGACGGGGTTTCACCGTGTTAGCCAGGATGGTCTCGATCTCCTGACCTCGTGATCCGCCCGTCTCGGCCTCCCAGAGTGCTGGGATTACAGGCTTGAGCCACCGCGCCCGGCCTCCCTGAATTCTTTCTTGTGTGAGATCCAAGAACCCTCTCTTGGGTTCTGGATTGGGGCCCCTTTCCTGTAATAAGACCACGCCCACTTCTGTGACACTTGCATGTCCCAGGTTGTGACCTGTATTTCTGACCCACCGTCTATAAATCTGGGCTTCCCATGACCCCCTCCTTGGGTTCAAGTAATTTGTTAGAGTGGCTCACAGAACTCAGGGAAACACTTTACTTACATTTACCCATTTTTTATAAAAGAGATATTACAGACCGGGCACAGTGGCTCATGCCCGTAATCCCAATACTTTGGAGGCTGAGCTGGGAAGATCGCTTGAGCCAAGGAGTTTGAGACTAACCTGGGCAACATAGCCAGACCTCCTCTCTACAACTTAAAAAATATTTGTTTTCTACAAATAGAAAACACACCATTCCAGTGCATGGTGGCACACGCCTGTAGTCTCAGCTACTGGAGAGGCTGAGGTAAGAGGATCGCTTGAGCCCAGGCGATTTAGGCTGCAGTGAGCCACGATCCTCCCACTGCTCTCCAGCCAGAGCAACAGAGCAAGACTCCATTAAAAAAAAAAAAAAAAAAAAAGAGTACTACAAAGGGTAGAGATTAAAGATGAACAGTCAGATGGAAGAGGTGCATATGGCAAAGTGCGGGCAGGGTGAGGAGCTTCCCTGCTTTTTCTGATATGCCATCCTCCAAGCAGTTCCACAGGTTTTGCAACCCAGAAACTCCCAGAACCCTGTCCTTTGTGGGAATGGGGGTGGGGGCTATGGAGGCTTCATTACATAGGCATGATTGATTGCATCACTGGCCAATGGCAATCAGCTCAGCCTTCAGCCTCTCTCCTCTCCCCAGAGGCTTAGGGGGTGGGGCTGAGTGGTCCAACCCTCCAATCACAGGGTTGCTTCCCCTGGCAACCAGCCCCCATCCCGAGGCTCTCCAGGAATCCACCAAGAGTCACCTCATCAGAACAAAAGATGATCCTACCACCCAGAAAATTCCCAGGGATTTAGGAGCTTCTGCGTCAGGAACCGCGAGGGCAGAGACCAAATATTAGAACCAAAGATTCTCCCAGCATCTCTATCAATGTGGGTGTTAGGAGCTCTGGCTCAAGAACTGGGGTCAGAGACCAAATCTATGTTTTTACCGTGTCGAAATACCGCGCCCATTGTTTTTACCCGGCTTATTGTACACATTTCAGTTACCCGTTCAGTTCCTGTAACCATCTGGGTTTGAGATTATTTGGGCCTTTGCAGTTTGGTGTTTTGGCTCTGGGTTCCTTACTAGCAAAGAAGATGAAAAGGAAAAGAAAGGAATCCTGGCCGGGTACGGTGGCTCACAACTGTGAGCACTTTGGGAGGCCAAAACAGGAGGATCGCTTGAGGCCAGGAGTTTAAGACCAACCTGGGCAACATAGCAAGACCCCATCTCTACAAAACTTTTTTTTTTTTTTCCAAAAAAGAAAGAAATCCAAGGGAATCTCAGTTTGGATTGGGGTGGGGGTGGGGACAGGGGTACTTCAGGTGAGACGGGGCTAAGAGACCTCCATCTCCAGCCTCTGTGGGGGCATATGTCCTCATCTCTCTCTTAAGCCTTCTTCCCGGAGTAATAGACTCTGTTGACTTACAAGTTTATTTAAACGTGTGGGCCTTATCATATGCTTGATCCTAACAGCACAAAGTTAAACAAAGCAGCTTTCAAGGCCTAAGGAAAGAGAAGTTGATTTAAGATAGGGTCCTATCACAGGTTAGTTACTCAACCGTTTCTGGCTCCTGCCTTATCACTGACAAAGGCCACGCTCCCTTGCCTGGGTGCGCCCTGAGCTCCAATAGAAAAGAGAATCTACTTGAACAGCCCTGTGGGTGTCAAGCAGCTGCTTTCTTCCCCAGCCAGCCCAGTGCCTGCTCTGTGGGCTCTGACCACAGTGGCCATGGTAGCAGGGAGGGAGGCCGTGCAGGGCTTTCTCTCACTATGGCTGATGCCAGAGCCCACTGGCAGCAAAACAGTGCCAATTCTTTTCTTTCTTGTTGTCAGATGGAGTCTTGCTCTGTTGCCCAGGCTGGAGTGCAGCGGTGTGATCTCAGCTCACTGCAACCTCTGCCTCCCGGGTTCAAGTGATTCTCCTGCCTCAGCCTCCTGAATACCTGGGACTACAGGTATACACCGCCACGCCAGGCTCATTTTGTGTTATTTTATTTTAGTTTTTAGTAGAGACAGGGTTTCACCATGTTGACCAGGCTGGTCTTGAACTCCTGTCCTCAAGTGATCCACCCGCTTTGACTTCCCAAAGTGCTGGGATTACAGGTGTGAGCCACTGCGCCCGGCTGATTCACCTCTTGATAAGCATCTAGATAGTTTCCAGTGGTTTTGCTGCGGCAAATAAGGTGTAATGCACGTCCTTGCAAATACCTCCAGGTGTGCATGTGTTCCCTTAGAAATGAAATTGCTGGGTCGTCAGGTAAACACACCTCCCGCCTTCCCAGATATTGCCAAATGATTCTCTAAAATGGCAGTACCCACTGACACTCCCTCAGCATATCAGAGAGGTTGTTTTTTTGTGTGTCATTCTGTGGGTGTCCAGCGGCATCTCATTTTAACTCACATTTCTCTGATTATTAGCGGCATTGAGTATCGTTTCTATGTTTATTCATTTCAGTGTTTTCTTCTGTGGGCTATTTATTTATGAGACGGAATCTCACTCTGTCACCCAGGCTGGAGTGCAGTGGCACGATCTCAGCTCACTGCAACCTCCACATCCTGGGTTCAAGCGATTCTCCTGCCTCAGTCTCCAGAGTAACTGGGATTACAGGTGCATGTCACCACACCCAGCTAATTTTTTTGTATTTTTTGTAGAGATGGGGTTTCGCCGTGTTGGCCAGGCTGGTCTCAAACTCCTGGCCTCAGGGGATCCACCCACACCTCCCAAAGTGCTGGGATTACAGGCGTGAGCCACTGCGTCCAGCCAAGTTTAGGTAGTTTTCTATTGGGTTGTTTGTCCTTTTCTCATTATTTGTAGAATTTCTTTCTTTCTTTCTTTTTTCATTTTAGATTCAGGGAGTACACACGCAGGTTTGTTACACAGATATATTGTGTGATGCTGAGGTTTCGACTTTGAATCCACCATTCAAACAATGAACGTAGCGATTTTTCAACCCTTGCTCCGTCTCTCCAACCCCATCCCCAATAGTCCCCAGTGTCTATTGTCCTTCTGTTTGTGTCCACATGTACCCAACGTTTAACTCCCACTTGTAAGTGAGAACACGTGATACTCTAAGAATCTTGTATTCTCAGATCAACAATCTTAACTTTCTGCCGAAGCCCCTGCTGTACCCCTTGCCTAATATGTGTTTTTGTTTCTGTGTTAATTCACTTAGGATAATGGCCTCCAGCTGCATCCATGTTGCTACAAAGGACATGATTTCATTCTTTTTTATGACTGTGTAGTATTCCATGGTGTATATGAACCACGTTTTCTTTATCCAGTCCACGACTGATGGGCACCTAGATTGATTCCGTGTCTTTGCTATTGTGACTAGTGCTGTAATAAACATATGAATGCATGTGTCCTCTTTTGCTTTTTTGAGACGTACTCTTGCTCTGTTGCCCAGGCTGGAGTACAATGGCCAGATCTCGGCTCACTGCAGCCTCTGCCTTTTGGGTTCAAGTGATTCTTCTGTCTCAGCTTCCCAAGTAGCTGGGATTACAGGTGCATGTTACCACGCCCAGCTAATTTTTTTTTTTTTTTTTGAGACGGAGTCTCACTCTGTGGCCCAGACTGGAGTGCAGTGGCGCAATCTTGGCTCACTGCAAGCTCCGCCTCCTGGGTTCATGCCATTCTCCTGCCTCAGCCTCCCAAGTAGCTAGGACTACAGGCACCCGCCACCACACCCGGCTAATTTTTTGTATTTTAGTAGAGACGGGGTTTCACTGTGTTAGCCAGGATGGTCT
>NW_016816812.1:141467-145471 GCF_001698545.2 Rhinopithecus bieti
TTTTTTTTTGAGACGGAGTCTCACTCTGTCGCCCAGGCTGGTGTGCAGTGGCACAATCTCGGCTCACTGCAAGCTCCACCTCCCAGGTTCCCGCCATTCACTTGCCTCAGGCTCCCGAGTAGCTGGGACTACAGGCGCCCACCACCATGCCCGGCTAATTTTTTGTATTTTTAGTAGAGATGGGGTTTCACCGTGTTAGCCAGGATAGTCTCGATCTCCTGACCTCGTGATCCGCCCGCCTTGGCCTCCCAAAGTGCTGGGATTACAGGCATGAGCCACCGTGCCCGGCATTGTATTTTTTTAGTAGAGACGGGTTTACCACGTTGGCCAGGCTGGTCTCGAACTCCTGACCTCAGGTGATCCACCTGCTTTGGCCTCCCAAAGTGCTAGGATTATAGGCGTGAGCTACCATACTCAGCTGAGTTCTTTATATACTCTGATTACTAGACATTTGTTGGCTATATGGGTTGCATTTAGCTTATTTTAAAACTTTAAAATTACATGTATTGTCATGCAAGGTTTTTTTGTTTTGTTTTTTTGTTTTCTTTTTTTGTTAATGGAGTCTTGCTCTGTCGCCCAGGCTGGAGTGCAGTGGCACGATCTTGGTTTACTGAAACCTCTGCCTGCCGGGTTCAAGCAACTCTCCTGCCTCAGCCTCCCGAGTAGCTGGGACTACAGGTGCACACCACCATGCCTGGCTAATTTTCTGTATTTTAGTGGAGACGGGGTTTCACCATGTTGGCCAGGCTGGTCTCGAACTCCTGACCTCGTGATCCGCCCACCTCGGCCTCCCAAAGTGCTGGGATTACAGGCGTGAGGCACCGTGCCTGGCGTCATGCAAGTTTTAATATGTCCATTTCCATCAATTTTTTCTTTTCATGTATCTTTTGTGTCTTACTTAAGAAATACTTCTCTAAATATCTCCAAGAAATGGAGGTATTCTCCTATAATTTCTTCTAAGTGTTTTACAGTTCTTTTCTCCACATTTAGATATTCAGTGACGAAAGGTTCTTTGCCTATCCAAACTTTAATCAGGTTTCTGAGTCTTCTCCAAAGCCCATCCATGTACTTTCTTATAAAACTCAGTTTTGGCAAGAATCCTGCTAGGTCAGTTTAGCAAGAACTCTCCGTCCTCAATACCTGATCATCCTTAGTATCTAATCACTTCCCCACCCTCCATGATATCCCACGTGATGTCTGATTACCCTGGCCTGTCTTCAGCAACAATCCTGCTAGGTCGGTTTAGCTAGGATTCCCTTCACTCCTGATGTTTTCTCTTAGTAATTTTCCATCCACCGACTCCCACTCTGCTCCTGGGTTATAAATTCCTACTTGCCCATGCTGTGTTCGGAGTTGAGCCCAATCTCTCTTCCCCACCGCAAGATCCTGGTGCAGTGGTTCCCATACCTATCGCGATGGTCCTGAAGAAAGTCTTCCTTGCCATGCTTTAACATGTATTATCAAATAACGTTTTAACAGTTACGGTGCTGCGACTCAGATAGGACCAGATTTATCCCTGGAGCTAGCTTCTCCCTACGACATTAAGTGAGTGCCTCTGAAGTCTTTGTCTTCCTTCCTGACTGACAGGTCAGGAAGTCAGACTCCCGAACCATTGCTCCAGACAAACATCCGTTGAAGCAGGTGAGGACAGACTTTGATTCTGTGGTTTTGTTGTTTCTTTGTTTGAGACAGGGTCTCACTCTATCACCCAGGCTGGAGTGCGGTGGTGTAGTCATAGCTCACTGCAGCCTCAAACTCCAGGGCTCAAGTGATCCTCCCACCTCAGCCTCCCAAGTAGCTGGGATTGCAGTTGTGCACCACCATGCCTAGCTAATTTTTTATTTTTTGTTTTTTTGTAGAGACAGGTCTCACTATGTTGTCCAGGCTGTTCTTGAACTCCTTGGCTCAAGTGATCCTCCCACCTTGGCCTCCCAAAGTGCTGGGATTATAGGCATGAGCCACTATGCCTGGCACATTCTTTTTTTTTTTTTTTTTTTTGAGATGGAGTCTTGCTCTGTCACTCAGGCTGGAGTGCGGTGGTGTGATCTCGGCTCACTACAAACTCCACCTCCCAGGTTCAAGCGATTCTCCTGCCTCAGCTTCCCAAGCAGCTAGGACTACAGGCATGCGTCACCACGCCCGGCTAATTTTTGTATTTTCAGTAGAATCGGGGTTTCACCATGTTGGCCAGGCTGGTCTCGAACTCCTGACCTTGTGATCCGCCCGCCTCGGCCTCCCAAAGTACTGGAATTACAGGCATGAGCCACTGCTGGCCAGACTTTGATTCTTAAATTATGGGTGTGAAGCTGGGTTAGAGTCCCAGGCTTCGTTTGAAAGGTACTTTCTGGGCTGGAAGTCCTTCCTGGCTCTCTGTGAGGCCTCCCTATTCTCTCTGTTCTCTCTATTGGATCCTGCTTCTCCTGTGGGAACTTTTCTGTCACCTGAAAGCTCTCTTCTCAAACCCCTGCTGACTCTATCCTCTGCCAACTGTGTACCCCACTGCCAGGCCCTTTTCCTCTCCACTCCAGCCCCTCAGTCTCTTGTACCTTAGGTCCCCTACCCTTCAGTGAGGGCTGTCAAGGAACTCAGCACCTCATCCCCCAAGCAAGCATCTGAAGCTGAAAAGAGAAAAACAACAAATAGAACTGTTTGAAAACTGAGGCTGGGTGTGGTGGCTCACACCTGTAATCCCAGCACTTTGGGAGGCTGAGGCAGGAGAGTTCCTTGAGCTGAGGAGTTTGAGATGAGTCTGGGCAACATAGCGAGACTCCATCTCTATAACAAACTTAAAAATTAGCCAGGTTTGAAGGCACACACCTGCGGATCCAGCTACTTGGCAGGCTGAGACTGGAAGATTACTTGAGCCCGGTAGGTCAAGGCTGCAGTGAGCCGTGACTGCACCACTGCACTCCAGCCTCGGTAACAGTGAGACCTTGTCTCAAAAATAAAAATAAAAAAAAAGCAAAGCAAAGAAAAGAAAACTGGACAAATGAAAATCTTAAAAGCTGCCTTCACAGATATTGGTAAAATTTTAGTCCTTACTGGGTTGGTAACCTTAATTTGTCCCATTTTCATCAGAAACATAATTGGATAAAATATAAAGTGGAGTTAAACCAGTGAATTTGTATTATCCTGGTTTACTGCCTCATGATTCAAATTTTTAAGATGAAAAGCTATAAGATCTGTTTACATCTGTCTGTATGTCTATGTGTGTATACATGTATGTATATATGCATGTTTGTTATGTATACATGATATGTTTCTTTTTTTTTGAGACGGAGTCTCGCTCTGTTGCCCAGGCTGGAGTGCAATGGCGCTATCTCAACTCACTGCAAGCTCTGCCTCCCGAGTTCACGCCATTCTTCTGCCTCAGCCTCCCATGTAGCTAGGACTGCAGGCGCCCGCCACTTCGCCTGGCTAATTTTTTGTATTTTTAGTAGAGACGGGGTTTCACCGTGTTAGCCAGGATGGTCTCGATCTTCTGACCTCATGACCCGCCCGTCTCAGCCTCCCAAAGTGCTGGGATTACAGGCATGAGCCACCGCGCCCGGCCTACATGATATTTTTCTAACTTCAATGCTAATACAAAACTAGAATAGCAAATTGTCTTAGGGATAAATGGGCACTCAAACAAATTAAGTATTCATAAAATTATCAGAAAAATAAAAAACTGAATAATTTTTTTTAAGTTCACATGATCCAGGATAGTCTTTAGTAAATAAAAGCTAGTTTTAAAATTGTTGGTGAAATGAAAATAGGAATGTCTTTAGAACTGTTATCATGAAATACAGACATACAGTTTTTCCTGAGTATGCTGGTAAGATACGTTTGTGTTGTATTTGCTAGATGTTTAAGGTCATAAAACTATAAATCTAGGAACAGAATGTACAAGAAAAATGAATTGCTTAATTGCTTTGTGCATGTCAGACATAAAAGTAAAAAAAAAAAAAGAACCTTGTTTAACTTTTTAGTTTCATTGCTTTTGTGATGTTTTTGATACTTAT
>NW_016816813.1:0-6080 GCF_001698545.2 Rhinopithecus bieti
TATATATATATAAAATAAAATAAAATAAAACTCCTAACATTTACCATATAATCTGAATTAGTGGTTACCTTGAACAATATATTCCAGTCACTCACTAAGCAAATGCTTAATCAATGTCAGTAATAGTAGTATTTGTTGTTGTTGTTGTTGTTGTTGTTGTTGTTGTTGTTGTTACTATTAATCCCATTCCCTTGTCAGATCACAGGGACTGAAACCCAGAGACAGCCTCTGCCTATGCCACCTCTCAACCTTACCTCAGTGTCTGTTCTAAAATGTCACACAGGCACTGAAACTTCTATTGAGACTTACAGATGTGAAGATAAGTCCAGAGCTTTACACTTGATAAGACCCGCATCTCAGAGCCCCTTTCTGACCATCACTGTCCTGTCCGATCCTTTGCTGAGTGAGGTTTTACAGCAAATGTCTGTGCTCTGATGCAGAATGCAACCAGACAAAGCTCAACATCGTTCTTGCTAGGCTCCCTGCCATGGAGAATCCACACTGCAGTGCTCACGCAGCCTGTCAGAAGCACCTGGCAAAGCCCATCCAAGCTAAGCTTCACCCACTCTGGTTCCACAGCCCCCACAGGGAGCCTGGCTTGTCCTTTTTGAGACCTCAGTCCCTGCCTCCATGCAGGAAGCCAGCACTCCAGCCACATCCAGACTTGTGCCCTACACAGCACCCCTTCTTAAGTGAGAGGCAGAAGTTGAGCGTTCTTCCACCCATTGCCATTCCAACGTGGTGGGCCAACAGCTGAGTTGGGGCCAAGCCTTCCTGGGGCACCTGCAACCCCAGGTAAATGTCCTTATCTTTAGACTTACCACCTTGTATTTTTTTCATGTAATTACTTGCCTGTCTCTCCCACTAGATTGTGAACTCCTGGAACACAAGAGCCCCTTCATATTTATTTTTATATTTCTAGGCAGTGACACTGACCACAAAAACTCTCAGTTAGCGTTAATTCACCTAAACTGTTGAACTGCCAAATGCTAAAATGCATGAGAACGTTTTAGGGGCATGTCGATATAAGGAGAGTCCAACAAACTGCCCCTAAGCACTTTCAGACTTGTGTTAGCCTATCGCTAGGCACACTTCACTCACCTCACCAGAGGCCCCAGTACAAAGAAACAGAGTAAAAGAGCAAAAATGTAAACAAAAAAGTTCTCAGAGCAACTATCCCTTCTATCACATTACAAGCTCCCAGCTCACACTGGCAAAGCTACCCAAGAACAACTCAACTTCCATCTTCTCATGTCCACCTCTGAGCTCTGGGGCTATTGGAAATCCGGGCCATCACCAGTCACGGCCTCTAGTCACAACCAGCCCCTCAAATAGCACAGCCAGCCTTGATTATTTCCCTAGTGAGAGAAAGCTCTTCTCCAGGACCACTTCCCCACCCTTCTAACCCTCAAGACGTTACCTCTTATTTCACCAAGAAAATATAAGCCACGGATGAGCACTCTCTCAACTTCATGCCAACATACCAACATTCCTTCCTGTATAAACACATTTTCTTTTTTCTTTCCCTCAAATTATAACAGATAAAGAATCCTTTCTCCCATCCAAAAATAAGCATTTCTAATTATTCGTAATCTATCTTTGAAACCTCAGTTTCTTCTTTTCTGATGGATCCTTCCCAGTGGTGTGCAACCTCCTCAAGTCTCTTTTATAATTAACAAAAAATAAATAACAACAAAGACAAACCAACAAAAATATCCTTATTCACCTTGGTATTTACCCAAATATTCCTATTCCAGATGGGAATTCCCATCTGAAATGGGAATATTTGGGTAAATACCAAGGTGAATGAGGCTCACAGCAAAATTGAGTGCAAAGTACAAACAACAACAACAAACTTGTCATTTTGTCTTTGTTGACAACAACTTCTATTCACACAAAACCTACACATGGATGTTTATAGTAGTAGCTTTATTCATAATTGCCCAAACTTGGAAGCATCCAGGATGTCACTCATGAATGATTAAATAAACTGTGGTGCATCCATAAATAGAATATTATTCAGTGCCAAAAATAAGTAAGTTATCAAGTCATGAAAAGACACAGAGAAACCCTAAATGCATATTACTAAGAGAAAGAAGTCAATCTGAAAAGGCTACATGATGTATAATTGCAATGACATAAAATTCTGGAAAAGGCAAAACTATGGAGAAAGTAAAACGACCAATGATTGTCAGGAGTAGAGGGACATGAGAGATGAATAGGCAGGAAGCAAAGGATTTTTGGAGCAGTGAAAACTATTTCATATGACACCATAATGGTGGATATATGTCATTATACTTTCGTGCAAAGCCACAGAATGTACACCAAATGTGAGCCCTAATATAAACTATGGGCTTTTGGGTCACATGATGTGGCAATGTAGGTTCCTCAGTTGTAATTGATGTAACTGGTGGGAGATGTTGATAATGGGAGAGGCTGTGCATATGTAAGGGCTGGGAGTATATGAGAACTCTTTGTACTTTCCACTCCATTTTTCTGTGAACCTAAAACTACTCTAAAAAAACTAAAAAGCCTTTTAAAGCTAAGCACACACCACACACACACACACACACACACACACACACACACACACCCCACACATATAATCCTCATTCAACCCTCAGGTCCAATTACCAGATAAGTTGGCATTAAAATAATTACAAAATATTACAGGTTACCCTATAAAAGAATAATAAATAAGAAGGCATGCTCATCATTCAGCCTTCCAAAAGCTAGGGCTCTCTGACAGTTATCTTTCATTATAAATGAACTGCTGATATACAGACATGGATCTTAGGCCATTTGTATTCATTAATCTGAGCCAGTGTCATAAGTCTGATTATGTTTTGTCTCACCCAAGAGTGAGCTTCTGGACATCCAAAACATAAGACCAAATGGTCATATAATCTAGATTTAATAGATATTCTCTTAACTAAGCTGTATTTACTGAGTTGACAGTGCTCCAGCCCTCCGTAAAACATACAGACTGATGGCCACAGCACACTGAATGCTGTGGTTAAGCTGGTATCACAGTCTCTATTAACATACATTTCTCCCAGCTGAACTATATGATTAAAATCTAAACAGTTTATTTTATTTTATTGAGACAGGGGCTCACCCTGTATCCCAGGTTAGACTGCAGTGGTGTGATCATAGCTCACTGCACCATCAACTTCTTGGGTTAATTTTTAATTTTCTTTAGAGACAGCATCTCTCTATGTTGCCAAGGCTGGTCATGAACTCCCAGTCTCAAGTAATCCTCCCACCTCAGCCTTCTGAAGTGCTAGGATTACAGGCATGAGTCACTGTGCCCAGCCATTTAAACAGTTTTAAAAACTCTTTACCTATTATAATTATGTAATTTAATTAAATATTTATGTACTGATATGTATTACTTTATATAATATGTAGGTATACTTGTATATTAGAAACTGATTAAATATAAATATGAAGAGATTTGATTCGTTATCAATATAATTTGTTACCTCCAAGAAAATATGATTTTTATTGCTTACAAAATATTATTTGTTGCCTAAAACAAACACACTTCACCTGTAAAGACAAAGACTGAAAATAAAGAGATGAAAAAAGATATTCCATGCCAATGGAAACCAAAAAAGTGCAGGAGTAGCTATACTTCTATCAGACAAAATAGATTTCAAGAAAAAAACTATGAGAAGAGACAAAGAAGGCCATCATATAATGATAAAGTGGTCAATTCAGCAAGAGGATATAGCAATTGTAAATATATATGCACCCAACACTGGAGCACCCAACACTGGAGCACCCAGATATATAAAGCAAAATTATTAGAGTTAGAGAGATAGACCCCAATAAAATAATAGCTGGAGACTTCAATACCCCATTTTCAGCATTGGACAGATCTTTCAGACAGAAAATGACAAAGAAACATTGGACTTAATCTGCACTATAGACCAAATGGACGTGTGAGATATTTACAAAACATTTCATCCAACAGCTGCAGAATACACATTCTTCTCCTTAGCATGTAGATCATTCTCAAGAATAGACCATATGTTAGGTCACCAAACAAGTCTTGAAACATTCAAAAACACTGAAATAATACCAAGCATTTTCTCTGACCACAATGAAATAAAACAAGAAATCAATAACAAGAGAAATTTTAGAAAGTACGCAAACACATGGAAAGTAAAAAATATGCTCCTAAATGTCCAGTGGGTTAATGAAGAAATTATGAAAAAAAAATTGAAACAAATCATAATGGAAACATAACATACCAAACCCATGAGACACAGTAAATGCAGTAGTAAGGAGGAAGTTTATAGCTATAAGTGCCCACATAAAAAAAAAAAAAGAAGAAAACTTCAAATAAATAATCAGATGTGCCCATCATTATTATTTGAAATGGGCACATTTCAAATAATATATTTGAAAAGCTTCAAATAATAATGATGTTTCTTAAATAACTAGAAAAGCAAAACAAACCAAACCCAAAATTAGTAGAAGAAAAGAAATAATAAAGATTAGAGCAGAAATAAATGAAATTGAAACAAAAAAAAGAATACAAAAGATTAATGAAATGAAACTTGGTTTTTTGAAAAGATAAACAAAATTTACAAAAATTTAGCCAGACTAAGAACAAAAAAGAGAAAATACATTAAATAAAATGAGAAATGAAAAAGAAATTCAAATGATTATTAGTGGCTATTATGAGCAACTATATGGAAATAAATTGTAAAATCTAGAAGAAATGAATAAATTCCTAAACATGCACAACCTGGCAAGATTGAATCAGGAGGAAACCCAAAGACTGAAGAGACCTATAAGAAGTCACAGGATTGAAGTTGTAATAACAAGTCTCCTGGCAAAGAAAAGCCTGGGACTCAATGTCTTCACAGCTGAAACATACCAAATATTTAAATAAGAACTAATAGCAATCCTACTCAAACTGTTCTGACAAATAGAGGAGAATACTTCCAAACTTATTCTATGGGGCCAGTATTAACCGGATACCAAAACCAGACAAAGACAAATGAAAAAAAGAAAACACAGGCCAATATCTCTGATGACTATTGATGCAAATATCCTCAACTAAATGCTAGCAAACTGAATTCAACAACACCTTAAAAAGATTATTTATCATGACCAAGTGTGATTCATCCTTGGGATGCAAGGATGGTTCAACATATGCAGTTTAATCAATGTAATACATCACATCAACAGAATGAAAGACAAAAAAACCAGATGATCATTTCAATTGATGCTGAAAAACCTCTTGGTAAAATTTAACATCTTGAGGGGCAGAGCAAGATGGCGAATAGGAACAGCTCCAGTCTCCAACTCCCAGCACGAGCGACACAGAAGACCGGTGATTTCTGCATCTTCAACTGAGGTACTGGGGTCATCTCACTAGGGAGTGCTGGACAATCGGTGCTGGTCAGTTGCTGCAGCCTGACCAGCGAGAGCTGAAGCAGGGCCAGGCATCGCCTCACCTGGGAAGCACAAGGGGGAAGGGTATCCCTTTTCCTAGCCAGGGAAACTGAGACACACAACACCTGGAAAATCGGGTAACTCCCACCCCAATACCACACTCTAAGCAAACGGGCACACCAGAAGAATATATCCCTCACCTGGCCGGGAGGGTCCCACGCCCACGGAGCCTCCCTCATTGTTAACACAGCAGTCTGCAGAGATCTAACCGCAAGGCAGCAGCGAGACTGAGGGAGGGGCGCCCGCCATTGCTGAGGCTTAAGTAGGTAAATAAAGCCACTGGGAAGCTCGAACTGGGTGGAGCTCACAGCAGCTCAAGGAAACCTGCCTGTCTCTATAGACTCCACCTCTGGGGGCAGGGCTCAGCTAAAAAAAACAACAGGGGAAGTAGCAGAGGCCTGAGCAGACGCGAACGACTCTGTCTGACAGCTTTGAAGAGAGCAGTGGATCTCCCAACACGGAGGTTGAGATCTGAGAATGGACAGACTGCCTGCTCAAGTGGGTCACTGACCCCAGAGTAGCCTCACTGGGAGACATCCCCCACTAGGGGCAGTCTCACACCCCACACCTCACAGGGTGGAGTACACCCCTGAGAGGAAGCTTCCAAA